>NW_026800142.1:0-85337 GCF_032191835.1 Heteronotia binoei
ATATGGGCCCATTCATTCTAATGAATCTCATAGGCTATAATGGAGAATGGAAAAACATCCAAAATTTTTCTCCATCAATAGTGTACCATTCAGTGTGATATTAAAAATACATTTTACCCAACCCTAAATCAGACCCCAATTTTAAACCGAACATATGTGTGTCCTGAACTCTAACCCTAACCCTAACCCTTACCCTATGGGCCCATTCATTCTAATGAATCTCATAGGCTATAATGGAGAATGGAAAAACATGCAAAATTCTTCCCCATCAAGAGTGTACCATTCAGTGTGATATTAAAAATACATCTTACCCAACCCTAAATCAGACCCCAATATTCACCCAAACATAAGTGTGTCCTGAACTCTAACCCTAACCCTAACCCTTACCATATGGGCCCATTCATTCTAATGAATCTCATAGGCTATAATGGAGAATGGAAAAACATCCAAAATTTTTCCCCATCAAGAGTGTCCCATTCAGTGTGATATTAAAAATACATCTTATCCAACCCTAAACCCAACCCCAATATTCACCCAAACATAAGTGTGCCCTGAACTCTAACCCTAACCCTAAACCTTACCATATGGGCCCATTCATTCTAATGAATCTCATAGGCTATAATGGAGAATGGAAAAACATCCAAAATTTTTCCCCATCAAGAGTGTACCATTCAGTGAGATATTAAAAATACATCTTATCCAACCCTAAACCCAACCCCAATATTCACCCAAACATAAGTGTGCCCTGAACTCTAACCCTAACCCTAACCCTTACCATATGAGCCCATTCATTCTTATGAATCTCATAGGCTATAATGGAGAATGGAAAAACATCCAAAATTTTTCCCCATCAAGAGTGTACCATTCAGTTTGATATTAAAAATACATCTTATCCAACCCTAAACCCAACCCCAATATTCACCCAAACATAAGTGTGCCCTGAACTCTAACCATAACCCTAACCCTTACCATATAGGCCCATTCATTCTAATGAATCTCATAGGCTATAATGGAGAATGGAAAAACATCCAAAATTTTTCTCCATCAATAGTGTACCATTCAGTGTGATATTAAAAATACATCTTACCCAACCCTAAATCAGACCCCAATTTTAAACCGAACATATGTGTGTCCTGAACTCTAACCCTAACCCTAACCCTTACCCTATGGGCCCATTCATTCTAATGAATCTCATAGGCTATAATGGAGAATGGAAAAACATCCAAAAATTTTCCCCATCAAGAGTGTACCATTCAGTGTGATATTAAAAATACATCTTATCCAACCCTAAACCCAACCCCAATATTCACCCAAACATAAGTGTGCCCTGAACTCTAACCCTAACCCTAACCCTTACCATATGGGCCCATTCATTCTAATGAATCTCATAGGCTATAATGGAGAATGGAAAAACATCCAAAATTTTTCCCCATCAAGAGTGTACCATTCAGTGTGATATTAAAAATACATCTTATCCAACCCTAAACCCAACCCCAATATTCACCCAAACATAAGTGTGCCCTGAACTCTAACCCTAACCCTAACCCTTACCATATGGGCCCATTCATTCTAATGAATCTCATAGGCTATAATGGAGAATGGAAAAACATCCAAAATTTTTCTCCATCAATAGTGTACCATTCAGTGTGATATTAAAAATACATCTTACCCAACCCTAAATCAGACCCCAATTTTAAACCGAACATATGTGTGTCCTGAACTCTAACCCTAACCCTAACCCTTACCATATGGGCCCATTCATTCTAATGAATCTCATAGGCTATAATGGAGAATGGAAAAACATCCAAAATTTTTCTCCATCAATAGTGTACCATTCAGTGTGATATTAAAAATACATCTTACCCAACCCTAAATCAGACCCCAATTTTAAACCGAACATATGTGTGTCCTGAACTCTAACCCTAACCCTTACCATATGGGCCCATTCATTCTAATGAATCTCATAGGCTATAATGGAGAATGGAAAAACATCCAAAATTCTTCCCCATCAAGAGTGTACCATTCAGTGTGATATTAAAAATTCATCTTATCCAACCCTAAACCCAACCCCAATATTCACCCAAACATAAGTGTGCCCTGAACTCTAACCCTAACCCTAACCCTTACCATATGGGCCCATTCATTCTAATGAATCTCATAGGCTATAATGGAGAATGGAAAAACATCCAAAATTTTTCCCCATCAAGAGTGTACCATTCAGTGTGATATTAAAAATACATCTTATCCAACCCTAAACCCAACCCCAATATTCACCCAAACATAAGTGTGCCCTGAACTCTAACCCTAACCCTAACCCTTACCATATGGGCCCATTCATTCTAATGAATCTCATAGGCTATAATGGAGAATGGAAAAACATCCAAAATTCTTCCCCATCAAGAGTGTACCATTCAGTGTGATATTAAAAATACATCTTATCCAACCCTAAACACAACCCCAATATTCACCCAAACATAACTGTGCCCTGAACTCTAACCCTAACCCTAACCCTTACCATATGGGCCCATTCACTCTAATGAATCTCATAGGCTATAATGGAGAATGGAAAAACATCCAAAATTCTTCCCCATCAAGAGTGTACCATTCAGTGTGATATTAAAAATACATCTTACCCAACCCTAAATCAGACCCCAATATTCACCCAAACATAAGTGTGTCCTGAACTCTAACCCTAACCCTAACCCTTACCATATGGGCCCATTCATTCTAATGAATCTCATAGGCTATAATGGAGAATGGAAAAACATCCAAAATTTTTCCCCATCAAGAGTGTACCATTCAGTGTGATATTAAAAATACATCTTATCCAACCCTAAACCCAACCCCAATATTCACCCAAACATAAGTGTGCCCTGAACTCTAACCCTAACCCTTACCATATGGGCCCATTCATTCTAATGAATCTCATAGGCTATAATGGAGAATGGAAAAACATCCAAAATTTTTCCCCATCAAGAGTGTACCATTCAGTGTGATATTAAAAATACATCTTATCCAACCCTAAACCCAACCCCAATATTCACCCAAACATAAGTGTGCCCTGAACTCTAACCCTAACCCTAACCCTTACCATATGGGCCCATTCATTCTAATGAATCTCATAGGCTATAATGGAGAATGGAAAAACATCCAAAATTTTTCTCCATCAATAGTGTACCATTCAGTGTGATATTAAAAATACATCTTACCCAACCCTAAATCAGACCCCAATTTTAAACCGAACATATGTGTGTCCTGAACTCTAACCCTAACCCTAACCCTTACCCTATGGGCCCATTCATTCTAATGAATCTCATAGGCTATAATGGAGAATGGAAAAACATCCAAAATTTTTCCCCATCAAGAGTGTACCATTCAGTGTGATATTAAAAATACATCTTATCCAACCCTAAACCCAACCCCAATATTCACCCAAACATAAGTGTGCCCTGAACTCTAACCCTAACCCTAACCCTTACAATATGGGCCCATTCATTCTAATGAATCTCATAGGCTATAATGGAGAATGGAAAAACATCCAAAATTTTTCTCCATCAATAGTGTACCATTCAGTGTGATATTAAAAATACATCTTACCCAACCCTAAATCAGACCCCAATTTTAAACCGAACATATGTGTGTCCTGAACTCTAACCCTAACCCTAACCCTTACCATATGGGCCCATTCATTCTAATGAATCTCATAGGCTATAATGGAGAATGGAAAAACATCCAAAATTCTTCCCCATCAAGAGTGTACCATTAAGTTTGATATTAAAAATACATCTTATCCAACCCTAAACCCAACCCCAATATTCACCCAAACATAAGTGTGCCCTGAACTCTAACCCTAACCCTTACCATATGGGGCCCATTCATTCTAATGAATCTCATAGGCTATAATGGAGAATGGAAAAACATCCAAAATTTTTCCCCATCAAGAGTGTACCATTCAGTGTGATATTAAAAATACATCTTATCCAACCCTAAACCCAACCCCAATATTCACCCAAACATAAGTGTGCCCTGAACTCTAACCTAACCCTAACCCTTACCATATGGGCCCATTTCATTCTAATGAATCTCATAGGCTATAATGGAGAATGGAAAAACATGCAAAATTCTTCCCCATCAAGAGTGTACCATTCAGTGTGATATTAAAAATACATCTTATCCAACCCTAAACACAACCCCAATATTCACCCAAACATAACTGTGCCCTGAACTCTAACCCTAACCCTAACCCTTACCATATGGGCCCATTCACTCTAATGAATCTCATAGGCTATAATGGAGAATGGGAAAACATCCAAAATTCTTCCCCATCAAGAGTGTACCATTCAGTGTGATATTAAAAAATACATCTTACCCAACCCTAAATCAGACCCCAATATTCACCCAAACATAAGTGTGTCCTGAACTCTAACCCTAACCCTTACCATATGGGCCCATTCATTCTAATGAATCTCATAGGCTATAATGGAGAATGGAAAAAACATCCAAAATTCTTCCCCATCAAGAGTGTACCATTCAGTGTGATATTAAAAATACATCTTATCCAACCCTAAACCCAACCCCAATATTCACCCAAACATAAGTGTGCCCTGAACTCTAACCCTAACCCTAACCCTTACCATATGGGCCCATTCATTCTAATGAATCTCATAGGCTATAATGGAGAATGGAAAAACATCCAAAATTTTTCTCCATCAATAGTGTACCATTCAGTGTGATATTAAAAATACATCTTACCCAACCCTAAATCAGACCCCAATTTTAAACCGAACATATGTGTGTCCTGAACTCTAACCCTAACCCTAACCCTTACCCTATGGGCCCATTCATTCTAATGAATCTCATAGGCTATAATGGAGAATGGAAAAACATCCAAAATTTTTCCCCATCAAGAGTGTACCATTCAGTGTGATATTAAAAATACATCTTATCCAACCCTAAACCCAACCCCAATATTCACCCAAACATAAGTGTGCCCTGAACTCTAACCCTAACCCTAACCCTTACCATATGGGCCCATTCATTCTAATGAATCTCATAGGCTATAATGGAGAATGGAAAAACATCCAAAATTCTTCCCCATCCAAGAGTGTACCATTAAGTGTGATATTAAAAATACATCTTATCCAACCCTAAACCCAACCCCAATATTCACCCAAACATAAGTGTGCCCTGAACTCTAACCCTAACCCTTACCATATGGGCCCATTCATTCTAATGAATCTCATAGGCTATAATGGAGAATGGAAAAACATCCAAAATTTTCCCCATCAAGAGTGTACCATTCAGTGTGATATTAAAAATACATCTTATCCAACCCTAAACCCAACCCCAATATTCACCCAAACATAAGTGTGCCCTGAACTCTAACCCCTAACCCTAACCCTTACCATATGGGCCCATTCATTCTAATGAATCTCATAGGCTATAATGGAGAATGGAAAAACATGCAAAATTCTTCCCCATCAAGAGTGTACCATTCAGTGTGATATTAAAAATACATCTTATCCAACCCTAAACACAACCCCAATATTCACCCAAACATAACTGTGCCCTGAACTCTAACCCTAACCCTAACCCTTACCATATGGGCCCATTCACTCTAATGAATCTCATAGGCTATAATGGAGAATGGAAAAACATCCAAAATTCTTCCCCATTAAGAGTGTACCATTCAGTGTGATATTAAAAATACATCTTACCCAACCCTAAATCAGACCCCAATATTCACCCAAACATAAGTGTGTCCTGAACTCTAACCCTAACCCTAACCCTTACCCTATGGGCCCATTCATTCTAATGAATCTCATAGGCTATAATGGAGAATGGAAAAACATCCAAAATTTTTCCCCATCAAGAGTGTACCATTCAGTGTGATATTAAAAATACATCTTATCCAACCCTAAACCCAACCCCAATATTCACCCAAACATAAGTGTGCCCTGAACTCTAACCCTAACCCTTACCATATGGGCCCATTCATTCTAATGAATCTCATAGGCTATAATGGAGAATGGAAAAACATCCAAAATTTTTCTCCATCAATAGTGTACCATTCAGTGTGATATTAAAAATACATCTTACCCAACCCTAAATCAGACCCCAATTTTAAACCGAACATATGTGTGTCCTGAACTCTAACCCTAACCCTAACCCTTACCATATGGGCCCATTCATTCTAATGAATCTCATAGGCTATAATGGAGAATGGAAAAACATCCAAAATTTTTCTCCATCAATAGTGTACCATTCAGTGTGATATTAAAAATACATCTTACCCAACCCTAAATCAGACCCCAATTTTAAACCGAACATATGTGTGTCCTGAACTCTAACCCTAACCCTAACCCCTTACCATATGGGCCCATTCATTCTAATGAATGTCATAGGCTATAATGGAGAATGGAAAAACATCCAAAATTCTTCCCCATCAAGAGTGTACCATTCAGTGTGATATTAAAAATTCATCTTATCCAACCCTAAACCCAACCCCAATATTCACCCAAACATAAGTGTGCCCTGAACTCTAACCCTAACCCTAACCCTTACCATATGGGCCCATTCATTCTAATGAATCTCATAGGCTATAATGGAGAATGGAAAAACATCCAAAATTTTTCCCCATCAAGAGTGTACCATTCAGTGTGATATTAAAAATACATCTTATCCAACCCTAAACCCAACCCCAATATTCACCCAAACATAAGTGTGCCCTGAACTCTAACCCTAACCCTAACCCTTACCATATGGGCCCATTCATTCTAATGAATCTCATAGGCTATAATGGAGAATGGAAAAACATCCAAAATTCTTCCCCATCAAGAGTGTACCATTCAGTGTGATATTAAAAATACATCTTATCCAACCCTAAACACAACCCCAATATTCACCCAAACATAACTGTGCCCTGAACTCTAACCCTAACCCTAACCCTTACCATATGGGCCCATTCACTCTAATGAATCTCATAGGCTATAATGGAGAATGGAAAAACATCCAAAATTCTTCCCCATCAAGAGTGTACCATTCAGTGTGATATTAAAAATACATCTTACCCAACCCTAAATCAGACCCCAATATTCACCCAAACATAAGTGTGTCCTGAACTCTAACCCTAACCCTAACCCTTACCATATGGGCCCATTCATTCTAATGAATCTCATAGGCTATAATGGAGAATGGAAAAACATCCAAAATTTTTCCCCATCAAGAGTGTACCATTCAGTGTGATATTAAAAATACATCTTACCCAACCCTAAATCAGACCCCAATATTCACCCAAACATAAGTGTGTCCTGAACTCTAACCCTAACCCTAACCCTTACCATATGGGCCCATTCATTCTAATGAATCTCATAGGCTATAATGGAGAATGGAAAAACATCCAAAATTTTTCCCCATCAAGAGTGTACCATTCAGTGTGATATTAAAAATACATCTTATCCAACCCTAAACCCAACCCCAATATTCACCCAAACATAAGTGTGCCCTGAACTCTAACCCTAACCCTAACCCTTACCATATGGGCCCATTCATTCTAATGAATCTCATAGGCTATAATGGAGAATGGAAAAACATCCAAAATTTTTCCCCATCAAGAGTGTACCATTCAGTGTGATATTAAAAATACATCTTATCCAACCCTAAACCCAACCCCAATATTCACCCAAACATAAGTGTGCCCTGAACTCTAACCCTAACCCTAACCCTTACCATATGGGCCCATTCATTCTAATGAATCTCATAGGCTATAATGGAGAATGGAAAAACATCCAAAATTTTTCCCCATCAAGAGTGTACCATTCAGTGTGATATTAAAAATACATCTTATCCAACCCTAAACCCAACCCCAATATTCACCCAAACATAAGTGTGCCCTGAACTCTAACCCTAACCCTAACCCTTACCATATGGGCCCATTCATTCTAATGAATCTCATAGGCTATAATGGAGAATGGAAAAACATCCAAAATTTTTCTCCATCAATAGTGTACCATTCAGTGTGATATTAAAAATACATCTTACCCAACCCTAAATCAGACCCCAATTTTAAACCGAACATATGTGTGTCCTGAACTCTAACCCTAACCCTAACCCTTACCCTATGGGCCCATTCATTCTAATGAATCTCATAGGCTATAATGGAGAATGGAAAAACATCCAAAATTTTTCCCCATCAAGAGTGTACCATTCAGTGTGATATTAAAAATACATCTTATCCAACCCTAAACCCAACCCAATATTCACCCAAACATAAGTGTGCCCTGAACTCTAACCCTAACCCTAACCCTTACCATATGGGCCCATTCATTCTAATGAATCTCATAGGCTATAATGGAGAATGGAAAAACATCCAAAATTTTTCTCCATCAATAGTGTACCATTCAGTGTGATATTAAAAATACATCTTACCCAACCCTAAATCAGACCCCAATTTTAAACCGAACATATGTGTGTCCTGAACTCTAACCCTAACCCTAACCCTTACCATATGGGCCCATTCATTCTAATGAATCTCATAGGCTATAATGGAGAATGGAAAAACATCCAAAATTCTTCCCCATCAAGAGTGTACCATTAAGTGTGATATTAAAAATACATCTTATCCAACCCTAAACCCAACCCCAATATTCACCCAAACATAAGTGTGCCCTGAACCCTAACCCTAACCCTTACCATATGGGCCCATTCATTCTAATGAATCTCATAGGCTATAATGGAGAATGGAAAAACATCCAAAATTTTTCTCCATCAATAGTGTACCATTCAGTGTGATATTAAAAATACATCTTACCCAACCCTAAATCAGACCCCAATTTTAAACCGAACATATGTGTGTCCTGAACTCTAACCCTAACCCTAACCCTTACCCTATGGGCCCATTCATTCTAATGAATCTCATAGGCTATAATGGAGAATGGAAAAACATCCAAAATTATTCCCCATCAAGAGTGTACCATTCAGTGTGATATTAAAAATACATCTTATCCAACCCTAAACCCAACCCCAATATTCACCCAAACATAAGTGTGCCCTGAACTCTAACCCTAACCCTAACCCTTACCATATGGGCCCATTCATTCTAATGAATCTCATAGGCTATAATGGAGAATGGAAAAACATCCAAAATTCTTCCCCATCAAGAGTGTACCATTAAGTGTGATATTAAAAATACATCTTATCCAACCCTAAACCCAACCCCAATATTCACCCAAACATAAGTGTGCCCTGAACTCTAACCCTAACCCTTACCATATGGGCCCATTCATTCTAATGAATCTCATAGGCTATAATGGAGAATGGAAAAACATCCAAAATTTTTCTCCATCAATAGTGTACCATTCAGTGTGATATTAAAAATACATCTTACCCAACCCTAAATCAGACCCCAATTTTAAACCGAACATATGTGTGTCCTGAACTCTAACCCTAACCCTAACCCTTACCATATGGGCCCATTCATTCTAATGAATCTCATAGGCTATAATGGAGAATAGAAAAACATCCAAAATTTTTCTCCATCAATAGTGTACCATTCAGTGTGATATTAAAAATACATCTTACCCAACCCTAAATCAGACCCCAATTTTAAACCGAACATATGTGTGTCCTGAACTCTAACCCTAACCCTAACCCTTACCATATGGGCCCATTCATTCTAATGAATCTCATAGGCTATAATGGAGAATGGAAAAACATCCAAAATTCTTCCCCATCAAGAGTGTACCATTCAGTGTGATATTAAAAATTCATCTTATCCAACCCTAAACCCAACCCCAATATTCACCCAAACATAAGTGTGCCCTGAACTCTAACCCTAACCCTAACCCTTACCATATGGGCCCATTCATTCTAATGAATCTCATAGGCTATAATGGAGAATGGAAAAACATCCAAAATTTTTCCCCATCAAGAGTGTACCATTCAGTGTGATATTAAAAATACATCTTATCCAACCCTAAACCCAACCCCAATATTCACCCAAACATAAGTGTGCCCTGAACTCTAACCCTAACCCTAACCCTTACCATATGGGCCCATTCATTCTAATGAATCTCATAGGCTATAATGGAGAATGGAAAAACATCCAAAATTCTTCCCCATCAAGAGTGTACCATTCAGTGTGATATTAAAAATACATCTTATCCAACCCTAAACACAACCCCAATATTCACCCAAACATAACTGTGCCCTGAACTCTAACCCTAACCCTAACCCTTACCATATGGGCCCATTCACTCTAATGAATCTCATAGGCTATAATGGAGAATGGAAAAACATCCAAAATTCTTCCCCATCAAGAGTGTACCATTCAGTGTGATATTAAAAATACATCTTACCCAACCCTAAATCAGACCCCAATATTCACCCAAACATAAGTATGTCCTGAACTCTAACCCTAACCCTAACCCTTACCATATGGGCCCATTCATTCTAATGAATCTCATAGGCTATAATGGAGAATGGAAAAACATCCAAAATTTTTCCCCATCAAGAGTGTACCATTCAGTGTGATATTAAAAATACATCTTATCCAACCCTAAACCCAACCCCAATATTCACCCAAACATAAGTGTGCCCTGAACTCTAACCCTAACCCTAACCCTTACGATATGGGCCCATTCATTCTAATGAATCTCATAGGCTATAATGGAGAATGGAAAAACATCCAAAATTTTTCCCCATCAAGAGTGTACCATTCAGTGTGATATTAAAAATACATCTTATCCAACCCTAAACCCAACCCCAATATTCACCCAAACATAAGTGTGCCCTGAACTCTAACCCTAACCCTAACCCTTACCATATGGGCCCATTCATTCTAATGAATCTCATAGGCTATAATGGAGAATGGAAAAACATCCAAAATTTTTCTCCATCAATAGTGTACCATTCAGTGTGATATTAAAAATACATCTTACCCATCCCTAAATCAGACCCCAATTTTAAACCGAACATATGTGTGTCCTGAACTCTAACCCTAACCCTAACCCTTACCATATGGGCCCATTCATTCTAATGAATCTCATAGGCTATAATGGAGAATGGAAAAACATCCAAAATTCTTCCCCATCAAGAGTGTACCATTAAGTGTGATATTAAAAATACATCTTATCCAACCCTAAACCCAACCCCAATATTCACCCAAACATAAGTGTGCCCTGAACTCTAACCCTAACCCTTACCATATGGGCCCATTCATTCCAATGAATCTCATAGGCTATAATGGAGAATGGAAAAACATCCAAAATTTTTCCCCATCAAGAGTGTACCATTCAGTGTGATATTAAAAATACATCTTATCCAACCCTAAACCCAACCCCAATATTCACCCAAACATAAGTGTGCCCTGAACTCTAACCCTAACCCTAACCCTTACCATATGGGCCCATTCATTCTAATGAATCTCATAGGCTATAATGGAGAATGGAAAAACATGCAAAATTCTTCCCCATCAAGAGTGTACCATTCAGTGTGATATTAAAAATACATCTTATCCAACCCTAAACACAACCCCAATATTCACCCAAACATAACTGTGCCCTGAACTCCAACCCTAACCCTAACCCTTACCATATGGGCCCATTCACTCTAATGAATCTCATAGGCTATAATGGAGAATGGAAAAACATCCAAAATTCTTCCCCATCAAGAGTGTACCATTCAGTGTGATATTAAAAATACATCTTACCCAACCCTAAATCAGACCCCAATATTCACCCAAACATAAGTGTGTCCTGAACTCTAACCCTAACCCTAACCCTTACCATATGGGCCCATTCATTCTAATGAATCTCATAGGCTATAATGGAGAATGGAAAAACATCCAAAATTCTTCCCCATCAAGAGTGTACCATTCAGTGTGATATTTAAAATACATCTTATCCAACCCTAAACCCAACACCAATATTCACCCAAACATAAGTGTGCCCTGAACTCTAACCCTAACCCTAACCCTTACCATATGGGCCCATTCATTCTAATGAATCTCATAGGCTATAATGGAGAATGGAAAAACATCCAAAATTTTTCTCCATCAATAGTGTACCATTCAGTGTGATATTAAAAATACATCTTACCCAACCCTAAATCAGACCCCAATTTTAAACCGAACATATGTGTGTCCTGAACTCTAACCCTAACCCTAACCCTTACCCTATGGGCCCATTCATTCTAATGAATCTCATAGGCTATAATGGAGAATGGAAAAACATCCAAAATTTTTCCCCATCAAGAGTGTACCATTCAGTGTGATATTAAAAATACATCTTATCCAACCCTAAACCCAACCCCAATATTCACCCAAACATAAGTGTGCCCTGAACTCTAACCCTAACCCTAACCCTTACCATATGGGCCCATTCATTCTAATGAATCTCATAGGCTATAATGGAGAATGGAAAAACATCCAAAATTCTTCCCCATCAAGAGTGTACCATTCAGTGTGATATTAAAAATACATCTTATCCAACCCTAAACACAACCCCAATATTCACCCAAACATAACTGTGCCCTGAACTCTAACCCTAACCCTAACCCTTACCATATGGGCCCATTCACTCTAATGAATCTCATAGGCTATAATGGAGAATGGAAAAACATCCAAAATTCTTCCCCATCAAGAGTGTACCATTCAGTGTGATATTAAAAATACATCTTACCCAACCCTAAATCAGACCCCAATATTCACCCAAACATAAGTGTGTCCTGAACTCTAACCCTAACCCTAACCCTTACCATATGGGCCCATTCATTCTAATGAATCTCATAGGCTATAATGGAGAATGGAAAAACATCCAAAATTTTTCCCCATCAAGAGTGTACCATTCAGTGTGATATTAAAAATACATCTTATCCAACCCTAAACCCAACCCCAATATTCACCCAAACATAAGTGTGCCCTGAACTCTAACCCTAACCCTTACCATATGGGCCCATTCATTCTAATGAATCTCATAGGCTATAATGGAGAATGGAAAAACATCCAAAATTTTTCCCCATCAAGAGTGTACCATTCAGTGTGATATTAAAAATACATCTTATCCAACCCTAAACCCAACCCCAATATTCACCCAAACATAAGTGTGCCCTGAACTCTAACCCTAACCCTAACCCTTACCATATGGGCCCATTCATTCTAATGAATCTCATAGGCTATAATGGAGAATGGAAAAACATCCAAAATTTTTCTCCATCAATAGTGTACCATTCAGTGTGATATTAAAAATACATCTTACCCAACCCTAAATCAGACCCCAATTTTAAACCGAACATATGTGTGTCCTGAACTCTAACCCTAACCCTAACCCTTACCCTATGGGCCCATTCATTCTAATGAATCTCATAGGCTATAATGGAGAATGGAAAAACATCCAAAATTTTTCCCCATCAAGAGTGTACCATTCAGTGTGATATTAAAAATACATCTTATCCAACCCTAAACCCAACCCCAATATTCACCCAAACATAAGTGTGCCCTGAACTCTAACCCTAACCCTAACCCTTACAATATGGGCCCATTCATTCTAATGAATCTCATAGGCTATAATGGAGAATGGAAAAACATCCAAAATTTTTCTCCATCAATAGTGTACCATTCAGTGTGATATTAAAAATACATCTTACCCAACCCTAAATCAGACCCCAATTTTAAACCGAACATATGTGTGTCCTGAACTCTAACCCTAACCCTAACCCTTACCATATGGGCCCATTCATTCTAATGAATCTCATAGGCTATAATGGAGAATGGAAAAACATCCAAAATTCTTCCCCATCAAGAGTGTACCATTAAGTTTGATATTAAAAATACATCTTATCCAACCCTAAACCCAACCCCAATATTCACCCAAACATAAGTGTGCCCTGAACTCTAACCCTAACCCTTACCATATGGGCCCATTCATTCTAATGAATCTCATAGGCTATAATGGAGAATGGAAAAACATCCAAAATTTTTCCCCATCAAGAGTGTACCATTCAGTGTGATATTAAAAATACATCTTATCCAACCCTAAACCCAACCCCAATATTCACCCAAACATAAGTGTGCCCTGAACTCTAACCCTAACCCTAACCCTTACCATATGGGCCCATTCATTCTAATGAATCTCATAGGCTATAATGGAGAATGGAAAAACATGCAAAATTCTTCCCCATCAAGAGTGTACCATTCAGTGTGATATTAAAAATACATCTTATCCAACCCTAAACACAACCCCAATATTCACCCAAACATAACTGTGCCCTGAACTCTAACCCTAACCCTAACCCTTACCATATGGGCCCATTCACTCTAATGAATCTCATAGGCTATAATGGAGAATGGGAAAACATCCAAAATTCTTCCCCATCAAGAGTGTACCATTCAGTGTGATATTAAAAATACATCTTATCCAACCCTAAACCCAACCCCAATATTCACCCAAACATAAGTGTGCCCTGAACTCTAACCCTAACCCTAACCCTTACCATATGGGCCCATTCATTCTAATGAATCTCATAGGCTATAATGGAGAATGGAAAAACATCCAAAATTTTTCTCCATCAATAGTGTACCATTCAGTGTGATATTAAAAATACATCTTACCCAACCCTAAATCAGACCCCAATTTTAAACCGAACATATGTGTGTCCTGAACTCTAACCCTAACCCTAACCCTTACCCTATGGGCCCATTCATTCTAATGAATCTCATAGGCTATAATGGAGAATGGAAAAACATCCAAAATTTTTCCCCATCAAGAGTGTACCATTCAGTGTGATATTAAAAATACATCTTATCCAACCCTAAACCCAACCCCAATATTCACCCAAACATAAGTGTGCCCTGAACTCTAACCCTAACCCTAACCCTTACCATATGGGCCCATTCATTCTAATGAATCTCATAGGCTATAATGGAGAATGGAAAAACATCCAAAATTCTTCCCCATCAAGAGTGTACCATTAAGTGTGATATTAAAAATACATCTTATCCAACCCTAAACCCAACCCCAATATTCACCCAAACATAAGTGTGCCCTGAACTCTAACCCTAACCCTTACCATATGGGCCCATTCATTCTAATGAATCTCATAGGCTATAATGGAGAATGGAAAAACATCCAAAATTTTTCCCCATCAAGAGTGTACCATTCAGTGTGATATTAAAAATACATCTTATCCAACCCTAAACCCAACCCCAATATTCACCCAAACATAAGTGTGCCCTGAACTCTAACCCTAACCCTAACCCTTACCATATGGGCCCATTCATTCTAATGAATCTCATAGGCTATAATGGAGAATGGAAAAACATGCAAAATTCTTCCCCATCAAGAGTGTACCATTCAGTGTGATATTAAAAATACATCTTATCCAACCCTAAACACAACCCCAATATTCACCCAAACATAACTGTGCCCTGAACTCTAACCCTAACCCTAACCCTTACCATATGGGCCCATTCACTCTAATGAATCTCATAGGCTATAATGGAGAATGGAAAAACATCCAAAATTCTTCCCCATTAAGAGTGTACCATTCAGTGTGATATTAAAAATACATCTTACCCAACCCTAAATCAGACCCCAATATTCACCCAAACATAAGTGTGTCCTGAACTCTAACCCTAACCCTAACCCTTACCCTATGGGCCCATTCATTCTAATGAATCTCATAGGCTATAATGGAGAATGGAAAAACATCCAAAATTTTTCCCCATCAAGAGTGTACCATTCAGTGTGATATTAAAAATACATCTTATCCAACCCTAAACCCAACCCCAATATTCACCCAAACATAAGTGTGCCCTGAACTCTAACCCTAACCCTTACCATATGGGCCCATTCATTCTAATGAATCTCATAGGCTATAATGGAGAATGGAAAAACATCCAAAATTTTTCTCCATCAATAGTGTACCATTCAGTGTGATATTAAAAATACATCTTACCCAACCCTAAATCAGACCCCAATTTTAAACCGAACATATGTGTGTCCTGAACTCTAACCCTAACCCTAACCCTTACCATATGGGCCCATTCATTCTAATGAATCTCATAGGCTATAATGGAGAATGGAAAAACATCCAAAATTTTTCTCCATCAATAGTGTACCATTCAGTGTGATATTAAAAATACATCTTACCCAACCCTAAATCAGACCCCAATTTTAAACCGAACATATGTGTGTCCTGAACTCTAACCCTAACCCTAACCCTTACCATATGGGCCCATTCATTCTAATGAATGTCATAGGCTATAATGGAGAATGGAAAAACATCCAAAATTCTTCCCCATCAAGAGTGTACCATTCAGTGTGATATTAAAAATTCATCTTATCCAACCCTAAACCCAACCCCAATATTCACCCAAACATAAGTGTGCCCTGAACTCTAACCCTAACCCTAACCCTTACCATATGGGCCCATTCATTCTAATGAATCTCATAGGCTATAATGGAGAATGGAAAAACATCCAAAATTTTTCCCCATCAAGAGTGTACCATTCAGTGTGATATTAAAAATACATCTTATCCAACCCTAAACCCAACCCCAATATTCACCCAAACATAAGTGTGCCCTGAACTCTAACCCTAACCCTAACCCTTACCATATGGGCCCATTCATTCTAATGAATCTCATAGGCTATAATGGAGAATGGAAAAACATCCAAAATTCTTCCCCATCAAGAGTGTACCATTCAGTGTGATATTAAAAATACATCTTATCCAACCCTAAACACAACCCCAATATTCACCCAAACATAACTGTGCCCTGAACTCTAACCCTAACCCTAACCCTTACCATATGGGCCCATTCACTCTAATGAATCTCATAGGCTATAATGGAGAATGGAAAAACATCCAAAATTCTTCCCCATCAAGAGTGTACCATTCAGTGTGATATTAAAAATACATCTTACCCAACCCTAAATCAGACCCCAATATTCACCCAAACATAAGTGTGTCCTGAACTCTAACCCTAACCCTAACCCTTACCATATGGGCCCATTCATTCTAATGAATCTCATAGGCTATAATGGAGAATGGAAAAACATCCAAAATTTTTCCCCATCAAGAGTGTACCATTCAGTGTGATATTAAAAATACATCTTACCCAACCCTAAATCAGACCCCAATATTCACCCAAACATAAGTGTGTCCTGAACTCTAACCCTAACCCTAACCCTTACCATATGGGCCCATTCATTCTAATGAATCTCATAGGCTATAATGGAGAATGGAAAAACATCCAAAATTTTTCCCCATCAAGAGTGTACCATTCAGTGTGATATTAAAAATACATCTTATCCAACCCTAAACCCAACCCCAATATTCACCCAAACATAAGTGTGCCCTGAACTCTAACCCTAACCCTAACCCTTACCATATGGGCCCATTCATTCTAATGAATCTCATAGGCTATAATGGAGAATGGAAAAACATCCAAAATTTTTCCCCATCAAGAGTGTACCATTCAGTGTGATATTAAAAATACATCTTATCCAACCCTAAACCCAACCCCAATATTCACCCAAACATAAGTGTGCCCTGAACTCTAACCCTAACCCTAACCCTTACCATATGGGCCCATTCATTCTAATGAATCTCATAGGCTATAATGGAGAATGGAAAAACATCCAAAATTTTTCTCCATCAATAGTGTACCATTCAGTGTGATATTAAAAATACATCTTACCCAACCCTAAATCAGACCCCAATTTTAAACCGAACATATGTGTGTCCTGAACTCTAACCCTAACCCTAACCCTTACCCTATGGGCCCATTCATTCTAATGAATCTCATAGGCTATAATGGAGAATGGAAAAACATCCAAAATTTTTCCCCATCAAGAGTGTACCATTCAGTGTGATATTAAAAATACATCTTATCCAACCCTAAACCCAACCCCAATATTCACCCAAACATAAGTGTGCCCTGAACTCTAACCCTAACCCTAACCCTTACCATATGGGCCCATTCATTCTAATGAATCTCATAGGCTATAATGGAGAATGGAAAAACATCCAAAATTTTTCTCCATCAATAGTGTACCATTCAGTGTGATATTAAAAATACATCTTACCCAACCCTAAATCAGACCCCAATTTTAAACCGAACATATGTGTGTCCTGAACTCTAACCCTAACCCTAACCCTTACCATATGGGCCCATTCATTCTAATGAATCTCATAGGCTATAATGGAGAATGGAAAAACATCCAAAATTCTTCCCCATCAAGAGTGTACCATTAAGTGTGATATTAAAAATACATCTTATCCAACCCTAAACCCAACCCCAATATTCACCCAAACATAAGTGTGCCCTGAACCCTAACCCTAACCCTTACCATATGGGCCCATTCATTCTAATGAATCTCATAGGCTATAATGGAGAATGGAAAAACATCCAAAATTTTTCTCCATCAATAGTGTACCATTCAGTGTGATATTAAAAATACATCTTACCCAACCCTAAATCAGACCCCAATTTTAAACCGAACATATGTGTGTCCTGAACTCTAACCCTAACCCTAACCCTTACCCTATGGGCCCATTCATTCTAATGAATCTCATAGGCTATAATGGAGAATGGAAAAACATCCAAAATTTTTCCCCATCAAGAGTGTACCATTCAGTGTGATATTAAAAATACATCTTATCCAACCCTAAACCCAACCCCAATATTCACCCAAACATAAGTGTGCCCTGAACTCTAACCCTAACCCTAACCCTTACCATATGGGCCCATTCATTCTAATGAATCTCATAGGCTATAATGGAGAATGGAAAAACATCCAAAATTCTTCCCCATCAAGAGTGTACCATTAAGTGTGATATTAAAAATACATCTTATCCAACCCTAAACCCAACCCCAATATTCACCCAAACATAAGTGTGCCCTGAACTCTAACCCTAACCCTTACCATATGGGCCCATTCATTCTAATGAATCTCATAGGCTATAATGGAGAATGGAAAAACATCCAAAATTTTTCCCCATCAAGAGTGTACCATTCAGTGTGATATTAAAAATACATCTTATCCAACCCTAAACCCAACCCCAATATTCACCCAAACATAAGTGTGCCCTGAACTCTAACCCTAACCCTAACCCTTACCATATGGGCCCATTCATTCTAATGAATCTCATAGGCTATAATGGAGAATGGAAAAACATGCAAAATTCTTCCCCATCAAGAGTGTACCATTCAGTGTGATATTAAAAATACATCTTATCCAACCCTAAACACAACCCCAATATTCACCCAAACATAACTGTGCCCTGAACTCTAACCCTAACCCTAACCCTTACCATATGGGCCCATTCACTCTAATGAATCTCATAGGCTATAATGGAGAATGGAAAAACATCCAAAATTCTTCCCCATCAAGAGTGTACCATTCAGTGTGATATTAAAAATACATCTTACCCAACCCTAAATCAGACCCCAATATTCACCCAAACATAAGTGTGTCCTGAACTCTAACCCTAACCCTAACCCTTACCCTATGGGCCCATTCATTCTAATGAATCTCATAGGCTATAATGGAGAATGGAAAAACATCCAAAATTTTTCCCCATCAAGAGTGTACCATTCAGTGTGATATTAAAAATACATCTTATCCAACCCTAAACCCAACCCCAATATTCACCCAAACATAAGTGTGCCCTGAACTCTAACCCTAACCCTTACCATATGGGCCCATTCATTCTAATGAATCTCATAGGCTATAATGGAGAATGGAAAAACATCCAAAATTTTTCTCCATCAATAGTGTACCATTCAGTGTGATATTAAAAATACATCTTACCCAACCCTAAATCAGACCCCAATTTTAAACCGAACATATGTGTGTCCTGAACTCTAACCCTAACCCTAACCCTTACCATATGGGCCCATTCATTCTAATGAATCTCATAGGCTATAATGGAGAATGGAAAAACATCCAAAATTTTTCTCCATCAATAGTGTACCATTCAGTGTGATATTAAAAATACATCTTACCCAACCCTAAATCAGACCCCAATTTTAAACCGAACATATGTGTGTCCTGAACTCTAACCCTAACCCTAACCCTTACCATATGGGCCCATTCATTCTAATGAATCTCATAGGCTATAATGGAGAATGGAAAAACATCCAAAATTCTTCCCCATCAAGAGTGTACCATTCAGTGTGATATTAAAAATTCATCTTATCCAACCCTAAACCCAACCCCAATATTCACCCAAACATAAGTGTGCCCTGAACTCTAACCCTAACCCTAACCCTTACCATATGGGCCCATTCATTCTAATGAATCTCATAGGCTATAATGGAGAATGGAAAAACATCCAAAATTTTTCCCCATCAAGAGTGTACCATTCAGTGTGATATTAAAAATACATCTTATCCAACCCTAAACCCAACCCCAATATTCACCCAAACATAAGTGTGCCCTGAACTCTAACCCTAACCCTAACCCTTACCATATGGGCCCATTCATTCTAATGAATCTCATAGGCTATAATGGAGAATGGAAAAACATCCAAAATTCTTCCCCATCAAGAGTGTACCATTCAGTGTGATATTAAAAATACATCTTATCCAACCCTAAACACAACCCCAATATTCACCCAAACATAACTGTGCCCTGAACTCTAACCCTAACCCTAACCCTTACCATATGGGCCCATTCACTCTAATGAATCTCATAGGCTATAATGGAGAATGGAAAAACATCCAAAATTCTTCCCCATCAAGAGTGTACCATTCAGTGTGATATTAAAAATACATCTTACCCAACCCTAAATCAGACCCCAATATTCACCCAAACATAAGTATGTCCTGAACTCTAACCCTAACCCTAACCCTTACCATATGGGCCCATTCATTCTAATGAATCTCATAGGCTATAATGGAGAATGGAAAAACATCCAAAATTTTTCCCCATCAAGAGTGTACCATTCAGTGTGATATTAAAAATACATCTTATCCAACCCTAAACCCAACCCCAATATTCACCCAAACATAAGTGTGCCCTGAACTCTAACCCTAACCCTAACCCTTACGATATGGGCCCATTCATTCTAATGAATCTCATAGGCTATAATGGAGAATGGAAAAACATCCAAAATTTTTCCCCATCAAGAGTGTACCATTCAGTGTGATATTAAAAATACATCTTATCCAACCCTAAACCCAACCCCAATATTCACCCAAACATAAGTGTGCCCTGAACTCTAACCCTAACCCTAACCCTTACCATATGGGCCCATTCATTCTAATGAATCTCATAGGCTATAATGGAGAATGGAAAAACATCCAAAATTTTTCTCCATCAATAGTGTACCATTCAGTGTGATATTAAAAATACATCTTACCCATCCCTAAATCAGACCCCAATTTTAAACCGAACATATGTGTGTCCTGAACTCTAACCCTAACCCTAACCCTTACCATATGGGCCCATTCATTCTAATGAATCTCATAGGCTATAATGGAGAATGGAAAAACATCCAAAATTCTTCCCCATCAAGAGTGTACCATTAAGTGTGATATTAAAAATACATCTTATCCAACCCTAAACCCAACCCCAATATTCACCCAAACATAAGTGTGCCCTGAACTCTAACCCTAACCCTTACCATATGGGCCCATTCATTCCAATGAATCTCATAGGCTATAATGGAGAATGGAAAAACATCCAAAATTTTTCCCCATCAAGAGTGTACCATTCAGTGTGATATTAAAAATACATCTTATCCAACCCTAAACCCAACCCCAATATTCACCCAAACATAAGTGTGCCCTGAACTCTAACCCTAACCCTAACCCTTACCATATGGGCCCATTCATTCTAATGAATCTCATAGGCTATAATGGAGAATGGAAAAACATGCAAAATTCTTCCCCATCAAGAGTGTACCATTCAGTGTGATATTAAAAATACATCTTATCCAACCCTAAACACAACCCCAATATTCACCCAAACATAACTGTGCCCTGAACTCTAACCCTAACCCTAACCCTTACCATATGGGCCCATTCACTCTAATGAATCTCATAGGCTATAATGGAGAATGGAAAAACATCCAAAATTCTTCCCCATCAAGAGTGTACCATTCAGTGTGATATTAAAAATACATCTTACCCAACCCTAAATCAGACCCCAATATTCACCCAAACATAAGTGTGTCCTGAACTCTAACCCTAACCCTAACCCTTACCATATGGGCCCATTCATTCTAATGAATCTCATAGGCTATAATGGAGAATGGAAAAACATCCAAAATTCTTCCCCATCAAGAGTGTACCATTCAGTGTGATATTTAAAATACATCTTATCCAACCCTAAACCCAACACCAATATTCACCCAAACATAAGTGTGCCCTGAACTCTAACCCTAACCCTAACCCTTACCATATGGGCCCATTCATTCTAATGAATCTCATAGGCTATAATGGAGAATGGAAAAACATCCAAAATTTTTCTCCATCAATAGTGTACCATTCAGTGTGATATTAAAAATACATCTTACCCAACCCTAAATCAGACCCCAATTTTAAACCGAACATATGTGTGTCCTGAACTCTAACCCTAACCCTAACCCTTACCCTATGGGCCCATTCATTCTAATGAATCTCATAGGCTATAATGGAGAATGGAAAAACATCCAAAATTTTTCCCCATCAAGAGTGTACCATTCAGTGTGATATTAAAAATACATCTTATCCAACCCTAAACCCAACCCCAATATTCACCCAAACATAAGTGTGCCCTGAACTCTAACCCTAACCCTAACCCTTACCATATGGGCCCATTCATTCTAATGAATCTCATAGGCTATAATGGAGAATGGAAAAACATCCAAAATTCTTCCCCATCAAGAGTGTACCATTCAGTGTGATATTAAAAATACATCTTATCCAACCCTAAACACAACCCCAATATTCACCCAAACATAACTGTGCCCTGAACTCTAACCCTAACCCTAACCCTTACCATATGGGCCCATTCACTCTAATGAATCTCATAGGCTATAATGGAGAATGGAAAAACATCCAAAATTCTTCCCCATCAAGAGTGTACCATTCAGTGTGATATTAAAAATACATCTTACCCAACCCTAAATCAGACCCCAATATTCACCCAAACATAAGTGTGTCCTGAACTCTAACCCTAACCCTAACCCTTACCATATGGGCCCATTCATTCTAATGAATCTCATAGGCTATAATGGAGAATGGAAAAACATCCAAAATTTTTCCCCATCAAGAGTGTACCATTCAGTGTGATATTAAAAATACATCTTATCCAACCCTAAACCCAACCCCAATATTCACCCAAACATAAGTGTGCCCTGAACTCTAACCCTAACCCTAACCCTTACGATATGGGCCCATTCATTCTAATGAATCTCATAGGCTATAATGGAGAATGGAAAAACATCCAAAATTTTTCCCCATCAAGAGTGTACCATTCAGTGTGATATTAAAAATACATCTTATCCAACCCTAAACCCAACCCCAATATTCACCCAAACATAAGTGTGCCCTGAACTCTAACCCTAACCCTAACCCTTACCATATGGGCCCATTCATTCTAATGAATCTCATAGGCTATAATGGAGAATGGAAAAACATCCAAAATTTTTCTCCATCAATAGTGTACCATTCAGTGTGATATTAAAAATACATCTTACCCATCCCTAAATCAGACCCCAATTTTAAACCGAACATATGTGTGTCCTGAACTCTAACCCTAACCCTAACCCTTACCATATGGGCCCATTCATTCTAATGAATCTCATAGGCTATAATGGAGAATGGAAAAACATCCAAAATTCTTCCCCATCAAGAGTGTACCATTAAGTGTGATATTAAAAATACATCTTATCCAACCCTAAACCCAACCCCAATATTCACCCAAACATAAGTGTGCCCTGAACTCTAACCCTAACCCTTACCATATGGGCCCATTCATTCCAATGAATCTCATAGGCTATAATGGAGAATGGAAAAACATCCAAAATTTTTCCCCATCAAGAGTGTACCATTCAGTGTGATATTAAAAATACATCTTATCCAACCCTAAACCCAACCCCAATATTCACCCAAACATAAGTGTGCCCTGAACTCTAACCCTAACCCTAACCCTTACCATATGGGCCCATTCATTCTAATGAATCTCATAGGCTATAATGGAGAATGGAAAAACATGCAAAATTCTTCCCCATCAAGAGTGTACCATTCAGTGTGATATTAAAAATACATCTTATCCAACCCTAAACACAACCCCAATATTCACCCAAACATAACTGTGCCCTGAACTCTAACCCTAACCCTAACCCTTACCATATGGGCCCATTCACTCTAATGAATCTCATAGGCTATAATGGAGAATGGAAAAACATCCAAAATTCTTCCCCATCAAGAGTGTACCATTCAGTGTGATATTAAAAATACATCTTACCCAACCCTAAATCAGACCCCAATATTCACCCAAACATAAGTGTGTCCTGAACTCTAACCCTAACCCTAACCCTTACCATATGGGCCCATTCATTCTAATGAATCTCATAGGCTATAATGGAGAATGGAAAAACATCCAAAATTTTTCCCCATCAAGAGTGTACCATTCAGTGTGATATTAAAAATACATCTTATCCAACCCTAAACCCAACCCCAATATTCACCCAAACATAAGTGTGCCCTGAACTCTAACCCTAACCCTAACCCTTACGATATGGGCCCATTCATTCTAATGAATCTCATAGGCTATAATGGAGAATGGAAAAACATCCAAAATTTTTCCCCATCAAGAGTGTACCATTCAGTGTGATATTAAAAATACATCTTATCCAACCCTAAACCCAACCCCAATATTCACCCAAACATAAGTGTGCCCTGAACTCTAACCCTAACCCTAACCCTTACCATATGGGCCCATTCATTCTAATGAATCTCATAGGCTATAATGGAGAATGGAAAAACATCCAAAATTTTTCTCCATCAATAGTGTACCATTCAGTGTGATATTAAAAATACATCTTACCCATCCCTAAATCAGACCCCAATTTTAAACCGAACATATGTGTGTCCTGAACTCTAACCCTAACCCTAACCCTTACCATATGGGCCCATTCATTCTAATGAATCTCATAGGCTATAATGGAGAATGGAAAAACATCCAAAATTCTTCCCCATCAAGAGTGTACCATTAAGTGTGATATTAAAAATACATCTTATCCAACCCTAAACCCAACCCCAATATTCACCCAAACATAAGTGTGCCCTGAACTCTAACCCTAACCCTTACCATATGGGCCCATTCATTCCAATGAATCTCATAGGCTATAATGGAGAATGGAAAAACATCCAAAATTTTTCCCCATCAAGAGTGTACCATTCAGTGTGATATTAAAAATACATCTTATCCAACCCTAAACCCAACCCCAATATTCACCCAAACATAAGTGTGCCCTGAACTCTAACCCTAACCCTAACCCTTACCATATGGGCCCATTCATTCTAATGAATCTCATAGGCTATAATGGAGAATGGAAAAACATGCAAAATTCTTCCCCATCAAGAGTGTACCATTCAGTGTGATATTAAAAATACATCTTATCCAACCCTAAACACAACCCCAATATTCACCCAAACATAACTGTGCCCTGAACTCTAACCCTAACCCTAACCCTTACCATATGGGCCCATTCATTCTAATGAATCTCATAGGCTATAATGGAGAATGGAAAAACATCCAAAATTCTTCCCCATCAAGAGTGTACCATTCAGTGTGATATTTAAAATACATCTTATCCAACCCTAAACCCAACACCAATATTCACCCAAACATAAGTGTGCCCTGAACTCTAACCCTAACCCTAACCCTTACCATATGGGCCCATTCATTCTAATGAATCTCATAGGCTATAATGGAGAATGGAAAAACATCCAAAATTTTTCTCCATCAATAGTGTACCATTCAGTGTGATATTAAAAATACATCTTACCCAACCCTAAATCAGACCCCAATTTTAAACCGAACATATGTGTGTCCTGAACTCTAACCCTAACCCTAACCCTTACCCTATGGGCCCATTCATTCTAATGAATCTCATAGGCTATAATGGAGAATGGAAAAACATCCAAAATTTTTCCCCATCAAGAGTGTACCATTCAGTGTGATATTAAAAATACATCTTATCCAACCCTAAACCCAACCCCAATATTCACCCAAACATAAGTGTGCCCTGAACTCTAACCCTAACCCTAACCCTTACCATATGGGCCCATTCATTCTAATGAATCTCATAGGCTATAATGGAGAATGGAAAAACATGCAAAATTCTTCCCCATCAAGAGTGTACCATTCAGTGTGATATTAAAAATACATCTTATCCAACCCTAAACCCAACCCCAATATTCACCCAAACATAAGTGTGCCCTGAACTCTAACCCTAACCCTAACCCTTACCATATGAGCCCATTCATTCTAATGAATCTCATAGGCTATAATGGAGAATGGAAAAACATCCAAAATTTTTCCCCATCAAGAGTGTACCATTCAGTGTGATATTAAAAATACATCTTACCCAACCCTAAATCAGACCCCAATTTTAAACCGAACATATGTGTGTCCTGAACTCTAACCCTAACCCTAACCCTTACCCTATGGGCCCATTCATTCTAATGAATCTCATAGGCTATAATGGAGAATGGAAAAACATCCAAAATTTTTCCCCATCAAGAGTGTACCATTCAGTGTGATATTAAAAATACATCTTATCCAACCCTAAACCCAACCCCAATATTCACCCAAACATAAGTGTGCCCTGAAATCTAACCCTAACCCTAACCCTTACCCTATGGGCCCATTCATTCTAATGAATCTCATAGGCTATAATGGAGAATGGAAAAACATCCAAAATTTTTCCCCATCAAGAGTGTACCATTCAGTGTGATATTAAAAATACATCTTATCCAACCCTAAACCCAACCCCAATATTCACCCAAACATAAGTGTGCCCTGAACTCTAACCCTAACCCTAACCCTTACCATATGGGCCCATTCATTCTAATGAATCTCATAGGCTATAATGGAGAATGGAAAAACATCCAAAATTTTTCTCCATCAATAGTGTACCATTCAGTGTGATATTAAAAATACATCTTACCCAACCCTAAATCAGACCCCAATTTTAAACCGAACATATGTGTGTCCTGAACTCTAACCCTAACCCTAACCCTTACCATATGGGCCCATTCATTCTAATGAATCTCATAGGCTATAATGGAGAATGGAAAAACATCCAAAATTCTTCCCCATCAAGAGTGTACCATTAAGTGTGATATTAAAAATACATCTTATCCAACCCTAAACCCAACCCCAATATTCACCCAAACATAAGTGTGCCCTGAACTCTAACCCTAACCCTTACCATATGGGCCCATTCATTCTAATGAATCTCATAGGCTATAATGGAGAATGGAAAAACATCCAAAATTTTTCCCCATCAAGAGTGTACCATTCAGTGTGATATTAAAAATACATCTTATCCAACCCTAAACCCAACCCCAATATTCACCCAAACATAAGTGTGCCCTGAACTCTAACCCTAACCCTAACCCTTACTATATGGGCCCATTCATTCTAATGAATCTCATAGGCTATAATGGAGAATGGAAAAACATGCAAAATTCTTCCCCATCAAGAGTGTACCATTCAGTGTGATATTAAAAATACATCTTATCCAACCCTAAACACAACCCCAATATTCACCCAAACATAACTGTGCCCTGAACTCTAACCCTAATCCTAACCCTTACCATATGGGCCCATTCACTCTAATGAATCTCATAGGCTATAATGGAGAATGGAAAAACATCCAAAATTCTTCCCCATCAAGAGTGTACCATTCAGTGTGATATTAAAAATACATCTTACCCAACCCTAAATCAGACCCCAATATTCACCCAAACATAAGTGTGTCCTGAACTCTAACCCTAACCCTAACCCTTACCATATGGGCCCATTCATTCTAATGAATCTCATAGGCTATAATGGAGAATGGAAAAACATCCAAAATTTTTCCCCATCAAGAGTGTACCATTCAGTGAGATATTAAAAATACATCTTATCCAACCCTAAACCCAACCCCAATATTCACCCAAACATAAGTGTGCCCTGAACTCTAACCCTAACCCTAACCCTTACCATATGGGCCCATTCATTCTAATGAATCTCATAGGCTATAATGGAGAATGGAAAAACATCCAAAATTTTTCCCCATCAAGAGTGTACCATTCAGTGTGATATTAAAAATACATCTTATCCAACCCTAAACCCAACCCCAATATTCACCCAAACATAAGTGTGCCCTGAACTCTAACCCTAACCCTAACCCTTACCATATGGGCCCATTCATTCTAATGAATCTCATAGGCTATAATGGAGAATGGAAAAACATCCAAAATTTTTCTCCATCAATAGTGTACCATTCAGTGTGATATTAAAAATACATCTTACCCAACCCTAAATCAGACCCCAATTTTAAACCGAACATATGTGTGTCCTGAACTCTAACCCTAACCCTAACCCTTACCCTATGGGCCCATTCATTCTAATGAATCTCATAGGCTATAATGGAGAATGGAAAAACATCCAAAATTTTTCCCCATCAAGAGTGTACCATTCAGTGTGATATTAAAAATACATCTTATCCAACCCTAAACCCAACCCCAATATTCACCCAAACATAAGTGTGCCCTGAACTCTAACCCTAACCCTAACCCTTACCATATGGGCCCATTCATTCTAATGAATCTCATAGGCTATAATGGAGAATGGAAAAACATCCAAAATTTTTCTCCATCAATAGTGTACCATTCAGTGTGATATTAAAAATACATCTTACCCAACCCTAAATCAGACCCCAATTTTAAACCGAACATATGTGTGTCCTGAACTCTAACCCTAACCCTAACCCTTACCATATGGGCCCATTCATTCTAATGAATCTCATAGGCTATAATGGAGAATGGAAAAACATCCAAAATTCTTCCCCATCAAGAGTGTACCATTAAGTGTGATATTAAAAATACATCTTATCCAACCCTAAACCCAACCCCAATATTCACCCAAACATAAGTGTGCCCTGAACTCTAACCCTAACCCTAACCCTTACTATATGGGCCCATTCATTCTAATGAATCTCATAGGCTATAATGGAGAATGGAAAAACATGCAAAATTCTTCCCCATCAAGAGTGTACCATTCAGTGTGATATTAAAAATACATCTTATCCAACCCTAAACACAACCCCAATATTCACCCAAACATAAGTGTGCCCTGAACTCTAACCCTAATCCTAACCCTTACCATATGGGCCCATTCACTCTAATGAATCTCATAGGCTATAATGGAGAATGGAAAAACATCCAAAATTCTTCCCCATCAAGAGTGTACCATTCAGTGTGATATTAAAAATACATCTTACCCAACCCTAAATCAGACCCCAATATTCACCCAAACATAAGTGTGTCCTGAACTCTAACCCTAACCCTAACCCTTACCATATGGGCCCATTCATTCTAATGAATCTCATAGGCTATAATGGAGAATGGAAAAACATCCAAAATTTTTCCCCATCAAGAGTGTACCATTCAGTGTGATATTAAAAATACATCTTATCCAACCCTAAACCCAACCCCAATATTCACCCAAACATAAGTGTGCCCTGAACTCTAACCCTAACCCTAACCCTTACCATATGGGCCCATTCATTCTAATGAATCTCATAGGCTATAATGGAGAATGGAAAAACATCCAAAATTTTTCTCCATCAATAGTGTACCATTCAGTGTGATATTAAAAATACATCTTACCCAACCCTAAATCAGACCCCAATTTTAAACCGAACATATGTGTGTCCTGAACTCTAACCCTAACCCTAACCCTTACCATATGGGCCCATTCATTCTAATGAATCTCATAGGCTATAATGGAGAATGGAAAAACATCCAAAATTCTTCCCCATCAAGAGTGTACCATTAAGTGTGATATTAAAAATACATCTTATCCAACCCTAAACCCAACCCCAATATTCACCCAAACATAAGTGTGCCCTGAACTCTAACCCTAACCCTTACCATATGGGCCCATTCATTCTAATGAATCTCATAGGCTATAATGGAGAATGGAAAAACATCCAAAATTTTTCCCCATCAAGAGTGTACCATTCAGTGTGATATTAAAAATACATCTTATCCAACCCTAAACCCAACCCCAATATTCACCCAAACATAAGTGTGCCCTGAACTCTAACCCTAACCCTAACCCTTACTATATGGGCCCATTCATTCTAATGAATCTCATAGGCTATAATGGAGAATGGAAAAACATGCAAAATTCTTCCCCATCAAGAGTGTACCATTCAGTGTGATATTAAAAATACATCTTATCCAACCCTAAACACAACCCCAATATTCACCCAAACATAACTGTGCCCTGAACTCTAACCCTAATCCTAACCCTTACCATATGGGCCCATTCACTCTAATGAATCTCATAGGCTATAATGGAGAATGGAAAAACATCCAAAATTCTTCCCCATCAAGAGTGTACCATTCAGTGTGATATTAAAAATACATCTTACCCAACCCTAAATCAGACCCCAATATTCACCCAAACATAAGTGTGTCCTGAACTCTAACCCTAACCCTAACCCTTACCATATGGGCCCATTCATTCTAATGAATCTCATAGGCTATAATGGAGAATGGAAAAACATCCAAAATTTTTCCCCATCAAGAGTGTACCATTCAGTGAGATATTAAAAATACATCTTATCCAACCCTAAACCCAACCCCAATATTCACCCAAACATAAGTGTGCCCTGAACTCTAACCCTAACCCTAACCCTTACCATATGGGCCCATTCATTCTAATGAATCTCATAGGCTATAATGGAGAATGGAAAAACATCCAAAATTTTTCCCCATCAAGAGTGTACCATTCAGTGTGATATTAAAAATACATCTTATCCAACCCTAAACCCAACCCCAATATTCACCCAAACATAAGTGTGCCCTGAACTCTAACCCTAACCCTAACCCTTACCATATGGGCCCATTCATTCTAATGAATCTCATAGGCTATAATGGAGAATGGAAAAACATCCAAAATTTTTCTCCATCAATAGTGTACCATTCAGTGTGATATTAAAAATACATCTTACCCAACCCTAAATCAGACCCCAATTTTAAACCGAACATATGTGTGTCCTGAACTCTAACCCTAACCCTAACCCTTACCCTATGGGCCCATTCATTCTAATGAATCTCATAGGCTATAATGGAGAATGGAAAAACATCCAAAATTTTTCCCCATCAAGAGTGTACCATTCAGTGTGATATTAAAAATACATCTTATCCAACCCTAAACCCAACCCCAATATTCACCCAAACATAAGTGTGCCCTGAACTCTAACCCTAACCCTAACCCTTACCATATGGGCCCATTCATTCTAATGAATCTCATAGGCTATAATGGAGAATGGAAAAACATCCAAAATTTTTCTCCATCAATAGTGTACCATTCAGTGTGATATTAAAAATACATCTTACCCAACCCTAAATCAGACCCCAATTTTAAACCGAACATATGTGTGTCCTGAACTCTAACCCTAACCCTAACCCTTACCATATGGGCCCATTCATTCTAATGAATCTCATAGGCTATAATGGAGAATGGAAAAACATCCAAAATTCTTCCCCATCAAGAGTGTACCATTAAGTGTGATATTAAAAATACATCTTATCCAACCCTAAACCCAACCCCAATATTCACCCAAACATAAGTGTGCCCTGAACTCTAACCCTAACCCTAACCCTTACTATATGGGCCCATTCATTCTAATGAATCTCATAGGCTATAATGGAGAATGGAAAAACATGCAAAATTCTTCCCCATCAAGAGTGTACCATTCAGTGTGATATTAAAAATACATCTTATCCAACCCTAAACACAACCCCAATATTCACCCAAACATAAGTGTGCCCTGAACTCTAACCCTAATCCTAACCCTTACCATATGGGCCCATTCACTCTAATGAATCTCATAGGCTATAATGGAGAATGGAAAAACATCCAAAATTCTTCCCCATCAAGAGTGTACCATTCAGTGTGATATTAAAAATACATCTTACCCAACCCTAAATCAGACCCCAATATTCACCCAAACATAAGTGTGTCCTGAACTCTAACCCTAACCCTAACCCTTACCATATGGGCCCATTCATTCTAATGAATCTCATAGGCTATAATGGAGAATGGAAAAACATCCAAAATTTTTCCCCATCAAGAGTGTACCATTCAGTGAGATATTAAAAATACATCTTATCCAACCCTAAACCCAACCCCAATATTCACCCAAACATAAGTGTGCCCTGAACTCTAACCCTAACCCTAACCCTTACCATATGGGCCCATTCATTCTAATGAATCTCATAGGCTATAATGGAGAATGGAAAAACATCCAAAATTTTTCCCCATCAAGAGTGTACCATTCAGTGTGATATTAAAAATACATCTTATCCAACCCTAAACCCAACCCCAATATTCACCCAAACATAAGTGTGCCCTGAACTCTAACCCTAACCCTAACCCTTACCATATGGGCCCATTCATTCTAATGAATCTCATAGGCTATAATGGAGAATGGAAAAACATCCAAAATTTTTCTCCATCAATAGTGTACCATTCAGTGTGATATTAAAAATACATCTTACCCAACCCTAAATCAGACCCCAATTTTAAACCGAACATATGTGTGTCCTGAACTCTAACCCTAACCCTAACCCTTACCATATGGGCCCATTCATTCTAATGAATCTCATAGGCTATAATGGAGAATGGAAAAACATCCAAAATTCTTCCCCATCAAGAGTGTACCATTAAGTGTGATATTAAAAATACATCTTATCCAACCCTAAACCCAACCCCAATATTCACCCAAACATAAGTGTGCCCTGAACTCTAACCCTAACCCTTACCATATGGGCCCATTCATTCTAATGAATCTCATAGGCTATAATGGAGAATGGAAAAACATCCAAAATTTTTCCCCATCAAGAGTGTACCATTCAGTGTGATATTAAAAATACATCTTATCCAACCCTAAACCCAACCCCAATATTCACCCAAACATAAGTGTGCCCTGAACTCTAACCCTAACCCTAACCCTTACTATATGGGCCCATTCACTCTAATGAATCTCATAGGCTATAATGGAGAATGGAAAAACATGCAAAATTCTTCCCCATCAAGAGTGTACCATTCAGTGTGATATTAAAAATACATCTTATCCAACCCTAAACACAACCCCAATATTCACCCAAACATAACTGTGCCCTGAACTCTAACCCTAATCCTAACCCTTACCATATGGGCCCATTCACTCTAATGAATCTCATAGGCTATAATGGAGAATGGAAAAACATCCAAAATTCTTCCCCATCAAGAGTGTACCATTCAGTGTGATATTAAAAATACATCTTACCCAACCCTAAATCAGACCCCAATATTCACCCAAACATAAGTGTGTCCTGAACTCTAACCCTAACCCTAACCCTTACCATATGGGCCCATTCATTCTAATGAATCTCATAGGCTATAATGGAGAATGGAAAAACATCCAAAATTTTTCCCCATCAAGAGTGTACCATTCAGTGAGATATTAAAAATACATCTTATCCAACCCTAAACCCAACCCCAATATTCACCCAAACATAAGTGTGCCCTGAACTCTAACCCTAACCCTAACCCTTACCATATGGGCCCATTCATTCTAATGAATCTCATAGGCTATAATGGAGAATGGAAAAACATCCAAAATTTTTCCCCATCAAGAGTGTACCATTCAGTGTGATATTAAAAATACATCTTATCCAACCCTAAACCCAACCCCAATATTCACCCAAACATAAGTGTGCCCTGAACTCTAACCCTAACCCTAACCCTTACTATATGGGCCCATTCATTCTAATGAATCTCATAGGCTATAATGGAGAATGGAAAAACATGCAAAATTCTTCCCCATCAAGAGTGTACCATTCAGTGTGATATTAAAAATACATCTTATCCAACCCTAAACACAACCCCAATATTCACCCAAACATAACTGTGCCCTGAACTCTAACCCTAATCCTAACCCTTACCATATGGGCCCATTCACTCTAATGAATCTCATAGGCTATAATGGAGAATGGAAAAACATCCAAAATTCTTCCCCATCAAGAGTGTACCATTCAGTGTGATATTAAAAATACATCTTACCCAACCCTAAATCAGACCCCAATATTCACCCAAACATAAGTGTGTCCTGAACTCTAACCCTAACCCTAACCCTTACCATATGGGCCCATTCATTCTAATGAATCTCATAGGCTATAATGGAGAATGGAAAAACATCCAAAATTTTTCCCCATCAAGAGTGTACCATTCAGTGAGATATTAAAAATACATCTTATCCAACCCTAAACCCAACCCCAATATTCACCCAAACATAAGTGTGCCCTGAACTCTAACCCTAACCCTAACCCTTACCATATGGGCCCATTCATTCTAATGAATCTCATAGGCTATAATGGAGAATGGAAAAACATCCAAAATTTTTCCCCATCAAGAGTGTACCATTCAGTGTGATATTAAAAATACATCTTACCCAACCCTAAACCCAACCCCAATATTCACCCAAACATAAGTGTGCCCTGAACTCTAACCCTAACCCTAACCCTTACCATATGGGCCCATTCATTCTAATGAATCTCATAGGCTATAATGGAGAATGGAAAAACATCCAAACTTCTTCCCCATCAAGAGTGTACCATTCAGTGTGATATTAAAAATACATCTTATCCAACCCTAAACCCAACCCCAATATTCACCCAAACATAAGTGTGCCCTGAACTCTAACCCTAACCCTAACCCTTACCATATGGGCCCATTCATTCTAATGAATCTCATAGGCTATAATGGAGAATGGAAAAACATCCAAACTTCTTCCCCATCAAGAGTGTACCATTGAGTGTGATATTAAAAATACATCTTATCCAACCCTAAACACAACCCCAATATTCACCCAAACATAAGTGTGCCCTGAACTCTAACCCTAACCCTTACCAAATGGGCCCATTCACTCTAATGAATCTCATAGGCTATAATGGAGAATGGAAAAACATCCAAAATTCTTCCCCATCAAGAGTGTACCATTCAGTGTGATATTAAAAATACATCTTACCCAACCCTAAATCAGACCCCAATATTCACCCAAACATAAGTGTGCCCTGAACTCTAACCCTAACCCTAACCCTTACCATATGGGCCCATTCATTCTAATGAATCTCATAGGCTATAATGGAGAATGGAAAAACATCCAAAATTTTTCTCCATCAATAGTGTACCATTCAGTGTGATATTAAAAATACATCTTACCCAACCCTAAATCAGACCCCAATTTTAAACCGAACATATGTGTGTCCTGAACTCTAACCCTAACCCTAACCCTTACCATATGGGCCCATTCATTCTAATGAATCTCATAGGCTATAATGGAGAATGGAAAAACATCCAAAAATTTTCTCCATCAATAGTGTACCATTCAGTGTGATATTAAAAATACATCTTACCCAACCCTAAATCAGACCCCAATATTCACCCAAACATAAGTGTGTCCTGAACTCTAACCCTAACCCTAACCCTTACCATATGGGCCCATTCATTCTAATGAATCTCATAGGCTATAATGGAGAATGGAAAAACATCCAAAATTTTTCCCCATCAAGAGTGTCCCATTCAGTGTGATATTAAAAATACATCTTATCCAACCCTAAACCCAACCCCAATATTCACCCAAACATAAGTGTGCCCTGAACTCTAACCCTAACCCTAACCCTTACCATATGGGCCCATTCATTCTAATGAATCTCATAGGCTATAATGGAGAATGGAAAAACATCCAAAATTTTTCCCCATCAAGAGTGTACCATTCAGTGAGATATTAAAAATACATCTTATCCAACCCTAAACCCAACCCCAATATTCACCCAAACATAAGTGTGCCCTGAACTCTAACCCTAACCCTAACCCTTACCATATGGGCCCATTCATTCTAATGAATCTCATAGGCTATAATGGAGAATGGAAAAACATCCAAAATTTTTCCCCATCAAGAGTGTACCATTCAGTGTGATATTAAAAATACATCTTATCCAACCCTAAACCCAACCCCAATATTCACCCAAACATAAGTGTGCCCTGAACTCTAACCCTAACCCTAACCGTTACCATATGGGCCCATTCATTCTAATGAATCTCATAGGCTATAATGGAGAATGGAAAAACATCCAAAATTTTTCCCCATCAAGAGTGTACCATTCAGTGTGATATTAAAAATACATCTTATCCAACCCTAAACCCAACCCCAATATTCACCCAAACATAAGTGTGCCCTGAACTCTAACCCTAACCCTAACCCTTACCATATGGGCCCATTCATTCTAATGAATCTCATAGGCTATAATGGAGAATGGAAAAACATGCAAAATTCTTCCCCATCAAGAGTGTACCATTCAGTGTGATATTAAAAATACATCTTATCCAACCCTAAACACAACCCCAATATTCACCCAAACATAACTGTGCCCTGAACTCTAACCCTAACCCTAACCCTTACCATATGGGCCCATTCACTCTAATGAATCTCATAGGCTATAATGGAGAATGGAAAAACATCCAAAATTCTTCCCCATCAAGAGTGTACCATTCAGTGTGATATTAAAAATACATCTTACCCAACCCTAAATCAGACCCCAATATTCACCCAAACATAAGTGTGTCCTGAACTCTAACCCTAACCCTAACCCTTACCATATGGGCCCATTCATTCTAATGAATCTCATAGGCTATAATGGAGAATGGAAAAACATCCAAAATTTTTCCCCATCAAGAGTGTACCATTCAGTGTGATATTAAAAATACATCTTATCCAACCCTAAACCCAACCCCAATATTCACCCAAACATAAGTGTGCCCTGAACTCTAACCCTAACCCTAACCCTTACCATATGGGCCCATTCATTCTAATGAATCTCATAGGCTATAATGGAGAATGGAAAAACATCCAAAATTTTTCTCCATCAATAGTGTACCATTCAGTGTGATATTAAAAATACATCTTACCCAACCCTAAATCAGACCCCAATTTTAAACCGAACATATGTGTGTCCTGAACTCTAACCCTAACCCTAACCCTTACCCTATGGGCCCTTTCATTCTAATGAATCTCATAGGCTATAATGGAGAATGGAAAAACATCCAAAATTTTTCCCCATCAAGAGTGTACCATTCAGTGTGATATTAAAAATACATCTTATCCAACACTAAACCCAACCCCAATATTCACCCAAACATAAGTGTGCCCTGAACTCTAACCCTAACCCTAACCCTTACCATATGGGCCCATTCATTCTAATGAATCTCATAGGCTATAATGGAGAATGGAAAAACATCCAAAATTTTTCCCCATCAAGAGTGTACCATTCAGTGTGATATTAAAAATACATCTTATCCAACCCTAAACCCAACCCCAATATTCACCCAAACATAAGTGTGCCCTGAACTCTAACCCTAACCCTAACCCTTACCATATGGGCCCATTCATTCTAATGAATCTCATAGGCTATAATGGAGAATGGAAAAACATCCAAACTTCTTCCCCATCAAGAGTGTACCATTCAGTGTGATATTAAAAATACATCTTATCCAACCCTAAACACAACCCCAATATTCACCCAAACATAAGTGTGCCCTGAACTCTAACCCTAACCCTTACCAAATGGGCCCATTCACTCTAATGAATCTCATAGGCTATAATGGAGAATGGAAAAACATCCAAAATTCTTCCCCATCAAGAGTGTACCATTCAGTGTGATATTAAAAATACATCTTACCCAACCCTAAATCAGACCCCAATATTCACCCAAACATAAGTGTGCCCTGAACTCTAACCCTAACCCTAACCCTTACCATATGGGCCCATTCATTCTAATGAATCTCATAGGCTATAATGGAGAATGGAAAAACATCCAAAATTTTTCTCCATCAATAGTGTACCATTCAGTGTGATATTAAAAATACATCTTACCCAACCCTAAATCAGACCCCAATTTTAAACCGAACATATGTGTGTCCTGAACTCTAACCCTAACCCTAACCCTTACCATATGGGCCCATTCATTCTAATGAATCTCATAGGCTATAATGGAGAATGGAAAAACATCCAAAAATTTTCTCCATCAATAGTGTACCATTCAGTGTGATATTAAAAATACATCTTACCCAACCCTAAATCAGACCCCAATTTTAAACCGAACATATGTGTGTCCTGAACTCTAACCCTAACCCTAACCCTTACCATATGGGCCCATTCATTCTAATGAATCTCATAGGCTATAATGGAGAATGGAAAAACATCCAAAATTTTTCCCCATCAAGAGTGTACCATTCAGTGTGATATTAAAAATACATCTTATCCAACCCTAAACCCAACCCCAATATTCACCCAAACATAAGTGTGCCCTGAACTCTAACCCTAACCCTAACCCTTACCATATGGGCCCATTCATTCTAATGAATCTCATAGGCTATAATGGAGAATGGAAAAACATCCAAAATTTTTCTCCATCAATAGTGTACCATTCAGTGTGATATTAAAAATACATCTTACCCAACCCTAAATCAGACCCCAATTTTAAACCGAACATATGTGTGTCCTGAACTCTAACCCTAACCCTAACCCTTACCATATGGGCCCATTCATTCTAATGAATCTCATAGGCTATAATGGAGAATGGAAAAACATCCAAAATTCTTCCCCATCAAGAGTGTACCATTCAGTGTGATATTAAAAATACATCTTATCCAACCCTAAACACAACCCCAATATTCACCCAAACATAACTGTGTCCTGAACTCTAACCCTAACCCTAACCCTTACCATATGGGCCCATTCATTCTAATGAATCTCATAGGCTATAATGGAGAATGGAAAAACATCCAAAATTTTTCCCCATCAAGAGTGTACCATTCAGTGAGATACTAAAAATACATCTTATCCAACCCTAAACCCAACCCCAATATTCACCCAAACATAAGTGTGCCCTGAACTCTAACCCTAACCCTAACCCTTACCATATGGGCCCATTCATTCTAATGAATCTCATAGGCTATAATGGAGAATGGAAAAACATCCAAAATTTTTCCCCATCAAGAGTGTACCATTCAGTGTGATATTAAAAATACATCTTATCCAACCCTAAACCCAACCCCAATATTCACCCAAACATAAGTGTGCCCTGAACTCTAACCCTAACCCTAACCCTTACCATATGGGCCCATTCATTCTAATGAATCTCATAGGCTATAATGGAGAATGGAAAAACATCCAAAATTTTTCTCCATCAATAGTGTACCATTCAGTGTGATATTAAAAATACATCTTACCCAACCCTAAATCAGACCCCAATTTTAAACCGAACATATGTGTGTCCTGAACTCTAACCCTAACCCTAACCCTTACCCTATGGGCCCATTCATTCTAATGAATCTCATAGGCTATAATGGAGAATGGAAAAACATCCAAAAATTTTTCCCATCAAGAGTGTACCATTCAGTGTGTTATTAAAAATACATCTTATCCAACCCTAAACCCAACCCCAATATTCACCCAAACATAAGTGTGCCCTGAACTCTAACCCTAACCCTAACCCTTACCATATGGGCCCATTCACTCTAATGAATCTCATAGGCTATAATGGAGAATGGAAAAACATCCAAAATTCTTCCCCATCAAGAGTGTACCATTCAGTGTGATATTAAAAATACATCTTACCCAACCCTAAATCAGACCCCAATATTCACCCAAACATAAGTGTGCCCTGAACTCTAACCCTAACCCTAACCCTTACCATATGGGCCCATTCATTCTAATGAATCTCATAGGCTATAATGGAGAATGGAAAAACATCCAAAATTTTTCTCCATCAATAGTGTACCATTCAGTGTGATATTAAAAATACATCTTACCCAACCCTAAATCAGACCCCAATTTTAAACCGAACATATGTGTGTCCTGAACTCTAACCCTAACCCTAACCCTTACCCTATGGGCCCATTCATTGTAATGAATCTCATAGGCTATAATGGAGAATGGAAAAACATCCAAAATTTTTTCCCATCAAGAGTGTACCATTCAGTGTGATATTAAAAATACATCTTATACAACCCTAAACCCAACCCCAATATTCACCCAAACATAAGTGTGCCCTGAACTCTAACCCTAACCCTAACCCTTACCATATGGGCCCATTCACTCTAATGAATCTCATAGGCTATAATGGAGAATGGAAAAACATCCAAAATTCTTCCCCATCAAGAGTGTACCATTCAGTGTGATATTAAAAATACATCTTACCCAACCCTAAATCAGACCCCAATATTCACCCAAACATAAGTGTGCCCTGAACTCTAACCCTAACCCTAACCCTTACCATATGGGCCCATTCATTCTAATGAACCTCATAGGCTATAATGGAGAATGGAAAAACATCCAAAATTTTTCTCCATCAATAGTGTACCATTCAGTGTGATATTAAAAATACATCTTACCCAACACTAAATCAGACCCCAATTTTAAACCGAACATATGTGTGTCCTGAACTCTAACCCTAACCCTAACCCTTACCATATGGGCCCATTCATTCTAATGAATCTCATAGGCTATAATGGAGAATGGAAAAACATCCAAAAATTTTCTCCATCAATAGTGTACCATTCAGTGTGATATTAAAAATACATCTTACCCAACCCTAAATCAGACCCCAATTTTAAACCGAACATATGTGTGTCCTGAACTCTAACCCTAACCCTAACCCTTACCATATGGGCCCATTCATTCTAATGAATCTCATAGGCTATAATGGAGAATGGAAAAACATCCAAAATTCTTCCCCATCAAGAGTGTACCATTAAGTGTGATATTAAAAATACATCTTATCCAACCCTAAACCCAACCCCAATATTCACCCAAACATAAGTGTGCCCTGAACTCTAACCCTAACCCTAACCCTTACCATATGGGCCCATTCATTCTAATGAATCTCATAGGCTATAATGGAGAATGGAAAAACATCCAAAATTTTTCCCCATCAAGAGTGTACCATTCAGTATGATATTAAAAATACATCTTATCCAACCCTAAACCCAACCCCAATATTCACCCAAACATAAGTGTGCCCTGAACTCTAACCCTAACCCTAACCCTTACCATATGGGCCCATTCACTCTAATGAATCTCATAGGCTATAATGGAGAATGGAAAAACATCCAAAATTCTTCCCCATCAAGAGTGTACCATTCAGTGTGATATTAAAAATACATCTTATCCAACCCTAAACACAACCCCAATATTCACCCAAACATAACTGTGCCCTGAACTCTAACCCTAACCCTAACCCTTACCATATGGGCCCATTCACTCTAATGAATCTCATAGGCTATAATGGAGAATGGAAAAACATCCAAAATTCTTCCCCATCAAGAGTGTACCATTCAGTGTGATATTAAAAATACATCTTACCCAACACTAAATCAGACCCCAATTTTAAACCGAACATATGTGTGTCCTGAACTCTAACCCTAACCCTAACCCTTACCATATGGGCCCATTCATTCTAATGAATCTCATAGGCTATAATGGAGAATGGAAAAACATCCAAAAATTTTCTCCATCAATAGTGTACCATTCAGTGTGATATTAAAAATACATCTTACCCAACCCTAAATCAGACCCCAATTTTAAACCGAACATATGTGTGTCCTGAACTCTAACCCTAACCCTAACCCTTACCATATGGGCCCATTCATTCTAATGAATCTCATAGGCTATAATGGAGAATGGAAAAACATCCAAAATTCTTCCCCATCAAGAGTGTACCATTAAGTGTGATATTAAAAATACATCTTATCCAACCCTAAACCCAACCCCAATATTCACCCAAACATAAGTGTGCCCTGAACTCTAACCCTAACCCTAACCCTTACCATATGGGCCCATTCATTCTAATGAATCTCATAGGCTATAATGGAGAATGGAAAAACATCCAAAATTTTTCCCCATCAAGAGTGTACCATTCAGTATGATATTAAAAATACATCTTATCCAACCCTAAACCCAACCCCAATATTCACCCAAACATAAGTGTGCCCTGAACTCTAACCCTAACCCTAACCCTTACCATATGGGCCCATTCACTCTAATGAATCTCATAGGCTATAATGGAGAATGGAAAAACATCCAAAATTCTTCCCCATCAAGAGTGTACCATTCAGTGTGATATTAAAAATACATCTTATCCAACCCTAAACACAACCCCAATATTCACCCAAACATAACTGTGCCCTGAACTCTAACCCTAACCCTAACCCTTACCATATGGGCCCATTCACTCTAATGAATCTCATAGGCTATAATGGAGAATGGAAAAACATCCAAAATTCTTCCCCATCAAGAGTGTACCATTCAGTGTGATATTAAAAATACATCTTACCCAACCCTAAATCAGACCCCAATATTCACCCAAACATAAGTGTGTCCTGAACTCTAACCCTAACCCTAACCCTTACCATATGGGCCCATTCATTCTAATGAATCTCATAGGCTATAATGGAGAATGGAAAAACATCCAAAAATTTTCCCCATCAAGAGTGTACCATTCAGTGTGATATTAAAAATACATCTTATCCAACCCTAAACCCAACCCCAATATTCACCCAAACATAAGTGTGCCCTGAACTCTAACCCTAACCCTAACCCTTACCATATGGGCCCATTCATTCTAATGAATCTCATAGGCTATAATGGAGAATGGAAAAACATCCAAAATTTTTCTCCATCAATAGTGTACCATTCAGTGTGATATTAAAAATACATCTTACCCAACCCTAAATCAGACCCCAATTTTAAACCGAACATATGTGTGTCCTGAACTCTAACCCTAACCCTAACCCTTACCATATGGGCCCATTCATTCTAATGAATCTCATAGGCTATAATGGAGAATGGAAAAACATGCAAAATTCTTCCCCATCAAGAGTGTACCATTCAGTGTGATATTAAAAATACATCTTACCCAACCCTAAATCAGACCCCAATTTTAAACCGAACATATGTGTGTCCTGAACTCTAACCCTAACCCTAACCCTTACCATATGGGCCCATTCATTCTAATGAATCTCATAGGCTATAATGGAGAATGGAAAAACATCCAAAATTCTTCCCCATCAAGAGTGTACCATTCAGTGTGATATTAAAAATACATCTTACCCAACCCTAAATCAGACCCCAATATTCATCCAAACATAAGTGTGTCCTGAACTCTAACCCTAACCCTAACCCTTACCCTATGGGCCCATTCATTCTAATGAATCTCATAGGCTATAATGGAGAATGGAAAAACATCCAAAATTTTTCCCCATCAAGAGTGTCCCATTCAGTGTGATATTAAAAATACATCTTATCCAACCCTAAACCCAACCCCAATATTCACCCAAACATAAGTGTGCCCTGAACTCTAACCCTAACCCTAACCCTTACCATATGGGCCCATTCATTCTAATGAATCTCATAGGCTATAATGGAGAATGGAAAAACATCCAAAATTTTTCCCCATCAAGAGTGTACCATTCAGTGAGATATTAAAAATACATCTTATCCAACCCTAAACCCAACCCCAATATTCACCCAAACATAAGTGTGCCCTGAACTCTAACCCTAACCCTAACCCTTACCATATGGGCCCATTCATTCTAATGAATCTCATAGGCTATAATGGAGAATGGAAAAACATCCAAAATTCTTCCCCATCAAGAGTGTCCCATTCAGTGTGATATTAAAAATACATCTTACCCAACCCTAAACCCAACCCCAATTTTAAACCGAACATATGTGTGTCCTGAACTCTAACCCTATCCCTAACCCTTACCATATGGGCCCATTCATTCTAATGAATCTCATAGGCTATAATGGAGAATGGAAAAACATGCAAAATTCTTCCCCATCAAGAGTGTACCATTCAGTGTGATATTAAAAATACATCTTACCCAACCCTAAATCAGACCCCAATATTCACCCAAACATAAGTGTGTCCTGAACTCAAACCCTAACCCTAACCCTTACCATATGGGCCCATTCATTCTAATGAATCTCATAGGCTATAATGGAGAATGGAAAAACATCCAAAATTTTTCCCCATCAAGAGTGTCCCATTCAGTGTGATATTAAAAATACATCTTATCCAACCCTAAACCCAACCCCAATATTCACCCAAACATAAGTGTGCCCTGAACTCTAACCCTAACCCTAACCCTTACCATATGGGCCCATTCATTCTAATGAATCTCATAGGCTATAATGGAGAATGGAAAAACATCCAAAATTTTTCCCCATCGAGAGTGTACCATTCAGTGAGATATTAAAAATACATCTTATCCAACCCTAAACCCAACCCCAATATTCACCCAAACATAAGTGTGCCCTGAACTCTAACCCTAACCCTAACCCTTACCATATGGGCCCATTCATTCTAATGAATCTCATAGGCTATAATGGAGAATGGAAAAACATCCAAAATTTTTCCCCATCAAGAGTGTCCCATTCAGTGTGATATTAAAAATACATCTTATCCAACCCTAAACCCAACCCCAATATTCACCCAAACATAAGTGTGCCCTGAACTCTAACCCTAACCCTTACCATATGGGCCCATTCATTCTAATGAATCTCATAGGCTATAATGGAGAATGGAAAAACATCCAAAATTTTTCTCCATCAATAGTGTACCATTCAGTGTGATATTAAAAATACATCTTACCCAACCCTAAATCAGACCCCAATTTTAAACCGAACATATGTGTGTCCTGAACTCTAACCCTAACCCTAACCCTTACCCTATGGGCCCTTTCATTCTAATGAATCTCATAGGCTATAATGGAGAATGGAAAAACATCCAAAATTTTTCCCCATCAAGAGTGTACCATTCAGTGTGATATTAAAAATACATCTTATCCAACACTAAACCCAACCCCAATATTCACCCAAACATAAGTGTGCCCTGAACTCTAACCCTAACCCTAACCCTTACCATATGGGCCCATTCATTCTAATGAATCTCATAGGCTATAATGGAGAATGGAAAAACATCCAAAATTTTTCCCCATCAAGAGTGTACCATTCAGTGTGATATTAAAAATACATCTTATCCAACCCTAAACCCAACCCCAATATTCACCCAAACATAAGTGTGCCCTGAACTCTAACCCTAACCCTAACCCTTACCATATGGGCCCATTCATTCTAATGAATCTCATAGGCTATAATGGAGAATGGAAAAACATCCAAAATTCTTCCCCATCAAGAGTGTACCATTCAGTGTGATATTAAAAATACATCTTATCCAACCCTAAACACAACCCCAATATTCACCCAAACATAAGTGTGCCCTGAACTCTAACCCTAACCCTTACCAAATGGGCCCATTCACTCTAATGAATCTCATAGGCTATAATGGAGAATGGAAAAACATCCAAAATTCTTCCCCATCAAGAGTGTACCATTCAGTGTGATATTAAAAATACATCTTACCCAACCCTAAATCAGACCCCAATATTCACCCAAACATAAGTGTGCCCTGAACTCTAACCCTAACCCTAACCCTTACCATATGGGCCCATTCATTCTAATGAATCTCATAGGCTATAATGGAGAATGGAAAAACATCCAAAATTTTTCTCCATCAATAGTGTACCATTCAGTGTGATATTAAAAATACATCTTACCCAACCCTAAATCAGACCCCAATTTTAAACCGAACATATGTGTGTCCTGAACTCTAACCCTAACCCTAACCCTTACCATATGGGCCCATTCATTCTAATGAATCTCATAGGCTATAATGGAGAATGGAAAAACATCCAAAAATTTTCTCCATCAATAGTGTACCATTCAGTGTGATATTAAAAATACATCTTACCCAACCCTAAATCAGACCCCAATTTTAAACCGAACATATGTGTGTCCTGAACTCTAACCCTAACCCTAACCCTTACCATATGGGCCCATTCATTCTAATGAATCTCATAGGCTATAATGGAGAATGGAAAAACATCCAAAATTTTTCCCCATCAAGAGTGTACCATTCAGTGTGATATTAAAAATACATCTTATCCAACCCTAAACCCAACCCCAATATTCACCCAAACATAAGTGTGCCCTGAACTCTAACCCTAACCCTAACCCTTACCATATGGGCCCATTCATTTTAATGAATCTCATAGGCTATAATGGAGAATGGAAAAACATCCAAAATTTTTCTCCATCAATAGTGTACCATTCAGTGTGATATTAAAAATACATCTTACCCAACCCTAAATCAGACCCCAATTTTAAACCGAACATATGTGTGTCCTGAACTCTAACCCTAACCCTAACCCTTACCATATGGGCCCATTCATTCTAATGAATCTCATAGGCTATAATGGAGAATGGAAAAACATCCAAAATTCTTCCCCATCAAGAGTGTACCATTCAGTGTGATATTAAAAATACATCTTATCCAACCCTAAACACAACCCCAATATTCACCCAAACATAACTGTGCCCTGAACTCTAACCCTAACCCTAACCCTTACCATATGGGCCCATTCATTCTAATGAATCTCATAGGCTATAATGGAGAATGGAAAAACATCCAAAATTTTTCCCCATCAAGAGTGTACCATTCAGTGTGATATTAAAAATACATCTTATCCAACCCTAAACCCAACCCCAATATTCACCCAAACATAAGTGTGCCCTGAACTCTAACCCTAACCCTAACCCTTACCATATGGGCCCATTCATTCTAATGAATCTCATAGGCTATAATGGAGAATGGAAAAACATCCAAAATTTTTCCCCATCAAGAGTGTACCATTCAGTGTGATATTAAAAATACATCTTATCCAACCCTAAACCCAACCCCAATATTCACCCAAACATAAGTGTGCCCTGAACTCTAACCCTAACCCTAACCCTTACCATATGGGCCCATTCATTCTAATGAATCTCATAGGCTATAATGGAGAATGGAAAAACATCCAAAATTTTTCTCCATCAATAGTGTACCATTCAGTGTGATATTAAAAATACATCTTACCCAACCCTAAATCAGACCCCAATTTTAAACCGAACATATGTGTGTCCTGAACTCTAACCCTAACCCTAACCCTTACCCTATGGGCCCATTCATTCTAATGAATCTCATAGGCTATAATGGAGAATGGAAAAACATCCAAAAATTTTTCCCATCAAGAGTGTACCATTCAGTGTGATATTAAAAATACATCTTATCCAACCCTAAACCCAACCCCAATATTCACCCAAACATAAGTGTGCCCTGAACTCTAACCCTAACCCTAACCCTTACCATATGGGCCCATTCACTCTAATGAATCTCATAGGCTATAATGGAGAATGGAAAAACATCCAAAATTCTTCCCCATCAAGAGTGTACCATTCAGTGTGATATTAAAAATACATCTTACCCAACCCTAAATCAGACCCCAATATTCACCCAAACATAAGTGTGCCCTGAACTCTAACCCTAACCCTAACCCTTACCATATGGGCCCATTCATTCTAATGAACCTCATAGGCTATAATGGAGAATGGAAAAACATCCAAAATTTTTCTCCATCAATAGTGTACCATTCAGTGTGATATTAAAAATACATCTTACCCAACACTAAATCAGACCCCAATTTTAAACCGAACATATGTGTGTCCTGAACTCTAACCCTAACCCTAACCCTTACCATATGGGCCCATTCATTCTAATGAATCTCATAGGCTATAATGGAGAATGGAAAAACATCCAAAAATTTTCTCCATCAATAGTGTACCATTCAGTGTGATATTAAAAATACATCTTACCCAACCCTAAATCAGACCCCAATTTTAAACCGAACATATGTGTGTCCTGAACTCTAACCCTAACCCTAACCCTTACCATATGGGCCCATTCATTCTAATGAATCTCATAGGCTATAATGGAGAATGGAAAAACATCCAAAATTCTTCCCCATCAAGAGTGTACCATTAAGTGTGATATTAAAAATACATCTTATCCAACCCTAAACCCAACCCCAATATTCACCCAAACATAAGTGTGCCCTGAACTCTAACCCTAACCCTAACCCTTACCATATGGGCCCATTCATTCTAATGAATCTCATAGGCTATAATGGAGAATGGAAAAACATCCAAAATTTTTCCCCATCAAGAGTGTACCATTCAGTATGATATTAAAAATACATCTTATCCAACCCTAAACCCAACCCCAATATTCACCCAAACATAAGTGTGCCCTGAACTCTAACCCTAACCCTAACCCTTACCATATGGGCCCATTCACTCTAATGAATCTCATAGGCTATAATGGAGAATGGAAAAACATCCAAAATTCTTCCCCATCAAGAGTGTACCATTCAGTGTGATATTAAAAATACATCTTATCCAACCCTAAACACAACCCCAATATTCACCCAAACATAACTGTGCCCTGAACTCTAACCCTAACCCTAACCCTTACCATATGGGCCCATTCACTCTAATGAATCTCATAGGCTATAATGGAGAATGGAAAAACATCCAAAATTCTTCCCCATCAAGAGTGTACCATTCAGTGTGATATTAAAAATACATCTTACCCAACCCTAAATCAGACCCCAATATTCACCCAAACATAAGTGTGTCCTGAACTCTAACCCTAACCCTAACCCTTACCATATGGGCCCATTCATTCTAATGAATCTCATAGGCTATAATGGAGAATGGAAAAACATCCAAAATTCTTCCCCATCAAGAGTGTACCATTAAGTGTGATATTAAAAATACATCTTATCCAACCCTAAACCCAACCCCAATATTCACCCAAACATAAGTGTGCCCTGAACTCTAACCCTAACCCTAACCCTTACCATATGGGCCCATTCATTCTAATGAATCTCATAGGCTATAATGGAGAATGGAAAAACATCCAAAATTTTTCCCCATCAAGAGTGTACCATTCAGTATGATATTAAAAATACATCTTATCCAACCCTAAACCCAACCCCAATATTCACCCAAACATAAGTGTGCCCTGAACTCTAACCCTAACCCTAACCCTTACCATATGGGCCCATTCACTCTAATGAATCTCATAGGCTATAATGGAGAATGGAAAAACATCCAAAATTCTTCCCCATCAAGAGTGTACCATTCAGTGTGATATTAAAAATACATCTTATCCAACCCTAAACACAACCCCAATATTCACCCAAACATAAGTGTGTCCTGAACTCTAACCCTAACCCTAACCCTTACCATATGGGCCCATTCATTCTAATGAATCTCATAGGCTATAATGGAGAATGGAAAAACATCCAAAATTTTTCCCCATCAAGAGTGTACCATTCAGTGTGATATTAAAAATACATCTTATCCAACCCTAAACCCAACCCCAATATTCACCCAAACATAAGTGTGCCCTGAACTCTAACCCTAACCCTAACCCTTACCATATGGGCCCATTCATTCTAATGAATCTCATAGGCTATAATGGAGAATGGAAAAACATCCAAAATTTTTCTCCATCAATAGTGTACCATTCAGTGTGATATTAAAAATACATCTTACCCAACCCTAAATCAGACCCCAATTTTAAACCGAACATATGTGTGTCCTGAACTCTAACCCTAACCCTTACCATATGGGCCCATTCATTCTAATGAATCTCATAGGCTATAATGGAGAATGGAAAAACATGCAAAATTCTTCCCCATCAAGAGTGTACCATTCAGTGTGATATTAAAAATACATCTTACCCAACCCTAAATCAGACCCCAATTTTAAACCGAACATATGTGTGTCCTGAACTCTAACCCTAACCCTAACCCTTACCATATGGGCCCATTCATTCTAATGAATCTCATAGGCTATAATGGAGAATGGAAAAACATCCAAAATTCTTCCCCATCAAGAGTGTACCATTCAGTGTGATATTAAAAATACATCTTACCCAACCCTAAATCAGACCCCAATATTCATCCAAACATAAGTGTGTCCTGAACTCTAACCCTAACCCTAACCCTTACCCTATGGGCCCATTCATTCTAATGAATCTCATAGGCTATAATGGAGAATGGAAAAACATCCAAAATTTTTCCCCATCAAGAGTGTCCCATTCAGTGTGATATTAAAAATACATCTTATCCAACCCTAAACCCAACCCCAATATTCACCCAAACATAAGTGTGCCCTGAACTCTAACCCTAACCCTAACCCTTACCATATGGGCCCATTCATTCTAATGAATCTCATAGGCTATAATGGAGAATGGAAAAACATCCAAAATTTTTCCCCATCAAGAGTGTACCATTCAGTGAGATATTAAAAATACATCTTATCCAACCCTAAACCCAACCCCAATATTCACCCAAACATAAGTGTGCCCTGAACTCTAACCCTAACCCTAACCCTTACCATATGGGCCCATTCATTCTAATGAATCTCATAGGCTATAATGGAGAATGGAAAAACATCCAAAATTCTTCCCCATCAAGAGTGTCCCATTCAGTGTGATATTAAAAATACATCTTACCCAACCCTAAACCCAACCCCAATTTTAAACCGAACATATGTGTGTCCTGAACTCTAACCCTATCCCTAACCCTTACCATATGGGCCCATTCATTCTAATGAATCTCATAGGCTATAATGGAGAATGGAAAAACATGCAAAATTCTTCCCCATCAAGAGTGTACCATTCAGTGTGATATTAAAAATACATCTTACCCAACCCTAAATCAGACCCCAATATTCACCCAAACATAAGTGTGTCCTGAACTCAAACCCTAACCCTAACCCTTACCATATGGGCCCATTCATTCTAATGAATCTCATAGGCTATAATGGAGAATGGAAAAACATCCAAAATTTTTCCCCATCAAGAGTGTCCCATTCAGTGTGATATTAAAAATACATCTTATCCAACCCTAAACCCAACCCCAATATTCACCCAAACATAAGTGTGCCCTGAACTCTAACCCTAACCCTAACCCTTACCATATGGGCCCATTCATTCTAATGAATCTCATAGGCTATAATGGAGAATGGAAAAACATCCAAAATTTTTCCCCATCGAGAGTGTACCATTCAGTGAGATATTAAAAATACATCTTATCCAACCCTAAACCCAACCCCAATATTCACCCAAACATAAGTGTGTCCTGAACTCTAACCCTAACCCTAACCCTTACCATATGGGCCCATTCATTCTAATGAATCTCATAGGCTATAATGGAGAATGGAAAAACATCCAAAATTCTTCCCCATCAAGAGTGTACCATTCAGTGTGATATTAAAAATACATCTTATCCAACCCTAAACACAACCCCAATATTCACCCAAACATAACTGTGCCCTGAACTCTAACCCTAACCCTAACCCTTACCATATGGGCCCATTCATTCTAATGAATCTCATAGGCTATAATGGAGAATGGAAAAACATCCAAAATTTTTCCCCATCAAGAGTGTACCATTCAGTGTGATATTAAAAATACATCTTATCCAACCCTAAACCCAACCCCAATATTCACCCAAACATAAGTGTGCCCTGAACTCTAACCCTAACCCTAACCCTTACCATATGGGCCCATTCATTCTAATGAATCTCATAGGCTATAATGGAGAATGGAAAAACATCCAAAATTTTTCCCCATCAAGAGTGTACCATTCAGTGTGATATTAAAAATACATCTTATCCAACCCTAAACCCAACCCCAATATTCACCCAAACATAAGTGTGCCCTGAACTCTAACCCTAACCCTAACCCTTACCATATGGGCCCATTCATTCTAATGAATCTCATAGGCTATAATGGAGAATGGAAAAACATCCAAAATTTTTCTCCATCAATAGTGTACCATTCAGTGTGATATTAAAAATACATCTTACCCAACCCTAAATCAGACCCCAATTTTAAACCGAACATATGTGTGTCCTGAACTCTAACCCTAACCCTAACCCTTACCCTATGGGCCCATTCATTCTAATGAATCTCATAGGCTATAATGGAGAATGGAAAAACATCCAAAAATTTTTCCCATCAAGAGTGTACCATTCAGTGTGATATTAAAAATACATCTTATCCAACCCTAAACCCAACCCCAATATTCACCCAAACATAAGTGTGCCCTGAACTCTAACCCTAACCCTAACCCTTACCATATGGGCCCATTCACTCTAATGAATCTCATAGGCTATAATGGAGAATGGAAAAACATCCAAAATTCTTCCCCATCAAGAGTGTACCATTCAGTGTGATATTAAAAATACATCTTACCCAACCCTAAATCAGACCCCAATATTCACCCAAACATAAGTGTGCCCTGAACTCTAACCCTAACCCTAACCCTTACCATATGGGCCCATTCATTCTAATGAACCTCATAGGCTATAATGGAGAATGGAAAAACATCCAAAATTTTTCTCCATCAATAGTGTACCATTCAGTGTGATATTAAAAATACATCTTACCCAACACTAAATCAGACCCCAATTTTAAACCGAACATATGTGTGTCCTGAACTCTAACCCTAACCCTAACCCTTACCATATGGGCCCATTCATTCTAATGAATCTCATAGGCTATAATGGAGAATGGAAAAACATCCAAAAATTTTCTCCATCAATAGTGTACCATTCAGTGTGATATTAAAAATACATCTTACCCAACCCTAAATCAGACCCCAATTTTAAACCGAACATATGTGTGTCCTGAACTCTAACCCTAACCCTAACCCTTACCATATGGGCCCATTCATTCTAATGAATCTCATAGGCTATAATGGAGAATGGAAAAACATCCAAAATTCTTCCCCATCAAGAGTGTACCATTAAGTGTGATATTAAAAATACATCTTATCCAACCCTAAACCCAACCCCAATATTCACCCAAACATAAGTGTGCCCTGAACTCTAACCCTAACCCTAACCCTTACCATATGGGCCCATTCATTCTAATGAATCTCATAGGCTATAATGGAGAATGGAAAAACATCCAAAATTTTTCCCCATCAAGAGTGTACCATTCAGTATGATATTAAAAATACATCTTATCCAACCCTAAACCCAACCCCAATATTCACCCAAACATAAGTGTGCCCTGAACTCTAACCCTAACCCTAACCCTTACCATATGGGCCCATTCACTCTAATGAATCTCATAGGCTATAATGGAGAATGGAAAAACATCCAAAATTCTTCCCCATCAAGAGTGTACCATTCAGTGTGATATTAAAAATACATCTTATCCAACCCTAAACACAACCCCAATATTCACCCAAACATAACTGTGCCCTGAACTCTAACCCTAACCCTAACCCTTACCATATGGGCCCATTCACTCTAATGAATCTCATAGGCTATAATGGAGAATGGAAAAACATCCAAAATTCTTCCCCATCAAGAGTGTACCATTCAGTGTGATATTAAAAATACATCTTACCCAACCCTAAATCAGACCCCAATATTCACCCAAACATAAGTGTGTCCTGAACTCTAACCCTAACCCTAACCCTTACCATATGGGCCCATTCATTCTAATGAATCTCATAGGCTATAATGGAGAATGGAAAAACATCCAAAATTCTTCCCCATCAAGAGTGTACCATTAAGTGTGATATTAAAAATACATCTTATCCAACCCTAAACCCAACCCCAATATTCACCCAAACATAAGTGTGCCCTGAACTCTAACCCTAACCCTAACCCTTACCATATGGGCCCATTCATTCTAATGAATCTCATAGGCTATAATGGAGAATGGAAAAACATCCAAAATTTTTCCCCATCAAGAGTGTACCATTCAGTATGATATTAAAAATACATCTTATCCAACCCTAAACCCAACCCCAATATTCACCCAAACATAAGTGTGCCCTGAACTCTAACCCTAACCCTAACCCTTACCATATGGGCCCATTCACTCTAATGAATCTCATAGGCTATAATGGAGAATGGAAAAACATCCAAAATTCTTCCCCATCAAGAGTGTACCATTCAGTGTGATATTAAAAATACATCTTATCCAACCCTAAACACAACCCCAATATTCACCCAAACATAAGTGTGTCCTGAACTCTAACCCTAACCCTAACCCTTACCATATGGGCCCATTCATTCTAATGAATCTCATAGGCTATAATGGAGAATGGAAAAACATCCAAAATTTTTCCCCATCAAGAGTGTACCATTCAGTGTGATATTAAAAATACATCTTATCCAACCCTAAACCCAACCCCAATATTCACCCAAACATAAGTGTGCCCTGAACTCTAACCCTAACCCTAACCCTTACCATATGGGCCCATTCATTCTAATGAATCTCATAGGCTATAATGGAGAATGGAAAAACATCCAAAATTTTTCTCCATCAATAGTGTACCATTCAGTGTGATATTAAAAATACATCTTACCCAACCCTAAATCAGACCCCAATTTTAAACCGAACATATGTGTGTCCTGAACTCTAACCCTAACCCTTACCATATGGGCCCATTCATTCTAATGAATCTCATAGGCTATAATGGAGAATGGAAAAACATGCAAAATTCTTCCCCATCAAGAGTGTACCATTCAGTGTGATATTAAAAATACATCTTACCCAACCCTAAATCAGACCCCAATTTTAAACCGAACATATGTGTGTCCTGAACTCTAACCCTAACCCTAACCCTTACCATATGGGCCCATTCATTCTAATGAATCTCATAGGCTATAATGGAGAATGGAAAAACATCCAAAATTCTTCCCCATCAAGAGTGTACCATTCAGTGTGATATTAAAAATACATCTTACCCAACCCTAAATCAGACCCCAATATTCATCCAAACATAAGTGTGTCCTGAACTCTAACCCTAACCCTAACCCTTACCCTATGGGCCCATTCATTCTAATGAATCTCATAGGCTATAATGGAGAATGGAAAAACATCCAAAATTTTTCTCCATCAATAGTGTACCATTCAGTGTGATATTAAAAATACATCTTACCCAACCCTAAATCAGACCCCAATTTTAAACCGAACATATGTGTGTCCTGAACTCTAACCCTAACCCTTACCATATGGGCCCATTCATTCTAATGAATCTCATAGGCTATAATGGAGAATGGAAAAACATGCAAAATTCTTCCCCATCAAGAGTGTACCATTCAGTGTGATATTAAAAATACATCTTACCCAACCCTAAATCAGACCCCAATTTTAAACCGAACATATGTGTGTCCTGAACTCTAACCCTAACCCTAACCCTTACCATATGGGCCCATTCATTCTAATGAATCTCATAGGCTATAATGGAGAATGGAAAAACATCCAAAATTCTTCCCCATCAAGAGTGTACCATTCAGTGTGATATTAAAAATACATCTTACCCAACCCTAAATCAGACCCCAATATTCATCCAAACATAAGTGTGTCCTGAACTCTAACCCTAACCCTAACCCTTACCCTATGGGCCCATTCATTCTAATGAATCTCATAGGCTATAATGGAGAATGGAAAAACATCCAAAATTTTTCCCCATCAAGAGTGTCCCATTCAGTGTGATATTAAAAATACATCTTATCCAACCCTAAACCCAACCCCAATATTCACCCAAACATAAGTGTGCCCTGAACTCTAACCCTAACCCTAACCCTTACCATATGGGCCCATTCATTCTAATGAATCTCATAGGCTATAATGGAGAATGGAAAAACATCCAAAATTTTTCCCCATCAAGAGTGTACCATTCAGTGAGATATTAAAAATACATCTTATCCAACCCTAAACCCAACCCCAATATTCACCCAAACATAAGTGTGCCCTGAACTCTAACCCTAACCCTAACCCTTACCATATGGGCCCATTCATTCTAATGAATCTCATAGGCTATAATGGAGAATGGAAAAACATCCAAAATTCTTCCCCATCAAGAGTGTCCCATTCAGTGTGATATTAAAAATACATCTTACCCAACCCTAAACCCAACCCCAATTTTAAACCGAACATATGTGTGTCCTGAACTCTAACCCTATCCCTAACCCTTACCATATGGGCCCATTCATTCTAATGAATCTCATAGGCTATAATGGAGAATGGAAAAACATGCAAAATTCTTCCCCATCAAGAGTGTACCATTCAGTGTGATATTAAAAATACATCTTACCCAACCCTAAATCAGACCCCAATATTCACCCAAACATAAGTGTGTCCTGAACTCAAACCCTAACCCTAACCCTTACCATATGGGCCCATTCATTCTAATGAATCTCATAGGCTATAATGGAGAATGGAAAAACATCCAAAATTTTTCCCCATCAAGAGTGTCCCATTCAGTGTGATATTAAAAATACATCTTATCCAACCCTAAACCCAACCCCAATATTCACCCAAACATAAGTGTGCCCTGAACTCTAACCCTAACCCTAACCCTTACCATATGGGCCCATTCATTCTAATGAATCTCATAGGCTATAATGGAGAATGGAAAAACATCCAAAATTTTTCCCCATCGAGAGTGTACCATTCAGTGAGATATTAAAAATACATCTTATCCAACCCTAAACCCAACCCCAATATTCACCCAAACATAAGTGTGCCCTGAACTCTAACCCTAACCCTAACCCTTACCATATGGGCCCATTCATTCTAATGAATCTCATAGGCTATAATGGAGAATGGAAAAACATCCAAAATTTTTCCCCATCAAGAGTGTCCCATTCAGTGTGATATTAAAAATACATCTTATCCAACCCTAAACCCAACCCCAATATTCACCCAAACATAAGTGTGCCCTGAACTCTAACCCTAACCCTTACCATATGGGCCCATTCATTCTAATGAATCTCATAGGCTATAATGGAGAATGGAAAAACATCCAAAATTTTTCTCCATCAATAGTGTACCATTCAGTGTGATATTAAAAATACATCTTACCCAACCCTAAATCAGACCCCAATTTTAAACCGAACATATGTGTGTCCTGAACTCTAACCCTAACCCTAACCCTTACCCTATGGGCCCATTCATTCTAATGAATCTCATAGGCTATAATGGAGAATGGAAAAACATCCAAAATTTTTCCCCATCAAGAGTGTACCATTCAGTGTGATATTAAAAATACATCTTATCCAACCCTAAACCCAACCCCAATATTCACCCAAACATAAGTGTGCCCTGAACTCTAACCCTAACCCTAACCCTTACCATATGGGCCCATTCATTCTAATGAATCTCATAGGCTATAATGGAGAATGGAAAAACATCCAAAATTTTTCCCCATCAAGAGTGTACCATTCAGTGTGATATTAAAAATACATCTTATCCAACCCTAAACCCAACCCCAATATTCACCCAAACATAAGTGTGCCCTGAACTCTAACCCTAACCCTAACCCTTACCATATGGGCCCATTCATTCTAATGAATCTCATAGGCTATAATGGAGAATGGAAAAACATCCAAAATTCTTCCCCATCAAGAGTGTACCATTCAGTGTGATATTAAAAATACATCTTATCCAACCCTAAACACAACCCCAATATTCACCCAAACATAACTGTGCCCTGAACTCTAACCCTAACCCTAACCCTTACCATATGGGACCATTCATTCTAATGAATCTCATAGGCTATAATGGAGAATGGAAAAACATCCAAAATTCTTCCCCATCAAGAGTGTACCATTCAGTGTGATATTAAAAATACATCTTACACAACCCTAAATCAGACCCCAATATTCACCCAAACATAAGTGTGTCCTGAACTCTAACCCTAACCCTAACCCTTACCATATGGGCCCATTCATTCTAATGAATCTCATAGGCTATAATGGAGAATGGAAAAACATCCAAAATTTTTCCCCATCAAGAGTGTACCATTCAGTGTGATATTAAAAATACATCTTATCCAACCCTAAACCCAACCCCAATATTCACCCAAACATAAGTGTGCCCTGAACTCTAACCCTAACCCTAACCCTTACCATATGGGCCCATTCATTCTAATGAATCTCATAGGCTATAATGGAGAATGGAAAAACATCCAAAATTTTTCCCCATCAAGAGTGTACCATTCAGTGTGATATTAAAAATACATCTTATCCAACCCTAAACCCAACCCCAATATTCACCCAAACATAAGTGTGCCCTGAACTCTAACCCTAACCCTAACCCTTACCATATGGGCCCATTCATTCTAATGAATCTCATAGGCTATAATGGAGAATGGAAAAACATCCAAAATTTTTCTCCATCAATAGTGTACCATTCAGTGTGATATTAAAAATACATTTTACCCAACCCTAAATCAGACCCCAATTTTAAACCGAACATATGTGTGTCCTGAACTCTAACCCTAACCCTAACCCTTACCCTATGGGCCCATTCATTCTAATGAATCTCATAGGCTATAATGGAGAATGGAAAAACATGCAAAATTCTTCCCCATCAAGAGTGTACCATTCAGTGTGATATTAAAAATACATCTTACCCAACCCTAAATCAGACCCCAATATTCACCCAAACATAAGTGTGTCCTGAACTCTAACCCTAACCCTAACCCTTACCATATGGGCCCATTCATTCTAATGAATCTCATAGGCTATAATGGAGAATGGAAAAACATCCAAAATTTTTCCCCATCAAGAGTGTCCCATTCAGTGTGATATTAAAAATACATCTTATCCAACCCTAAACCCAACCCCAATATTCACCCAAACATAAGTGTGCCCTGAACTCTAACCCTAACCCTAAACCTTACCATATGGGCCCATTCATTCTAATGAATCTCATAGGCTATAATGGAGAATGGAAAAACATCCAAAATTTTTCCCCATCAAGAGTGTACCATTCAGTGAGATATTAAAAATACATCTTATCCAACCCTAAACCCAACCCCAATATTCACCCAAACATAAGTGTGCCCTGAACTCTAACCCTAACCCTAACCCTTACCATATGAGCCCATTCATTCTTATGAATCTCATAGGCTATAATGGAGAATGGAAAAACATCCAAAATTTTTCCCCATCAAGAGTGTACCATTCAGTTTGATATTAAAAATACATCTTATCCAACCCTAAACCCAACCCCAATATTCACCCAAACATAAGTGTGCCCTGAACTCTAACCATAACCCTAACCCTTACCATATAGGCCCATTCATTCTAATGAATCTCATAGGCTATAATGGAGAATGGAAAAACATCCAAAATTTTTCTCCATCAATAGTGTACCATTCAGTGTGATATTAAAAATACATCTTACCCAACCCTAAATCAGACCCCAATTTTAAACCGAACATATGTGTGTCCTGAACTCTAACCCTAACCCTAACCCTTACCCTATGGGCCCATTCATTCTAATGAATCTCATAGGCTATAATGGAGAATGGAAAAACATCCAAAAATTTTCCCCATCAAGAGTGTACCATTCAGTGTGATATTAAAAATACATCTTATCCAACCCTAAACCCAACCCCAATATTCACCCAAACATAAGTGTGCCCTGAACTCTAACCCTAACCCTAACCCTTACCATATGGGCCCATTCATTCTAATGAATCTCATAGGCTATAATGGAGAATGGAAAAACATCCAAAATTTTTCCCCATCAAGAGTGTACCATTCAGTGTGATATTAAAAATACATCTTATCCAACCCTAAACCCAACCCCAATATTCACCCAAACATAAGTGTGCCCTGAACTCTAACCCTAACCCTAACCCTTACCATATGGGCCCATTCATTCTAATGAATCTCATAGGCTATAATGGAGAATGGAAAAACATCCAAAATTTTTCTCCATCAATAGTGTACCATTCAGTGTGATATTAAAAATACATCTTACCCAACCCTAAATCAGACCCCAATTTTAAACCGAACATATGTGTGTCCTGAACTCTAACCCTAACCCTAACCCTTACCATATGGGCCCATTCATTCTAATGAATCTCATAGGCTATAATGGAGAATGGAAAAACATCCAAAATTTTTCTCCATCAATAGTGTACCATTCAGTGTGATATTAAAAATACATCTTACCCAACCCTAAATCAGACCCCAATTTTAAACCGAACATATGTGTGTCCTGAACTCTAACCCTAACCCTTACCATATGGGCCCATTCATTCTAATGAATCTCATAGGCTATAATGGAGAATGGAAAAACATCCAAAATTCTTCCCCATCAAGAGTGTACCATTCAGTGTGATATTAAAAATTCATCTTATCCAACCCTAAACCCAACCCCAATATTCACCCAAACATAAGTGTGCCCTGAACTCTAACCCTAACCCTAACCCTTACCATATGGGCCCATTCATTCTAATGAATCTCATAGGCTATAATGGAGAATGGAAAAACATCCAAAATTTTTCCCCATCAAGAGTGTACCATTCAGTGTGATATTAAAAATACATCTTATCCAACCCTAAACCCAACCCCAATATTCACCCAAACATAAGTGTGCCCTGAACTCTAACCCTAACCCTAACCCTTACCATATGGGCCCATTCATTCTAATGAATCTCATAGGCTATAATGGAGAATGGAAAAACATCCAAAATTCTTCCCCATCAAGAGTGTACCATTCAGTGTGATATTAAAAATACATCTTATCCAACCCTAAACACAACCCCAATATTCACCCAAACATAACTGTGCCCTGAACTCTAACCCTAACCCTAACCCTTACCATATGGGCCCATTCACTCTAATGAATCTCATAGGCTATAATGGAGAATGGAAAAACATCCAAAATTCTTCCCCATCAAGAGTGTACCATTCAGTGTGATATTAAAAATACATCTTACCCAACCCTAAATCAGACCCCAATATTCACCCAAACATAAGTGTGTCCTGAACTCTAACCCTAACCCTAACCCTTACCATATGGGCCCATTCATTCTAATGAATCTCATAGGCTATAATGGAGAATGGAAAAACATCCAAAATTTTTCCCCATCAAGAGTGTACCATTCAGTGTGATATTAAAAATACATCTTATCCAACCCTAAACCCAACCCCAATATTCACCCAAACATAAGTGTGCCCTGAACTCTAACCCTAACCCTTACCATATGGGCCCATTCATTCTAATGAATCTCATAGGCTATAATGGAGAATGGAAAAACATCCAAAATTTTTCCCCATCAAGAGTGTACCATTCAGTGTGATATTAAAAATACATCTTATCCAACCCTAAACCCAACCCCAATATTCACCCAAACATAAGTGTGCCCTGAACTCTAACCCTAACCCTAACCCTTACCATATGGGCCCATTCATTCTAATGAATCTCATAGGCTATAATGGAGAATGGAAAAACATCCAAAATTTTTCTCCATCAATAGTGTACCATTCAGTGTGATATTAAAAATACATCTTACCCAACCCTAAATCAGACCCCAATTTTAAACCGAACATATGTGTGTCCTGAACTCTAACCCTAACCCTAACCCTTACCCTATGGGCCCATTCATTCTAATGAATCTCATAGGCTATAATGGAGAATGGAAAAACATCCAAAATTTTCCCCCATCAAGAGTGTACCATTCAGTGTGATATTAAAAATACATCTTATCCAACCCTAAACCCAACCCCAATATTCACCCAAACATAAGTGTGCCCTGAACTCTAACCCTAACCCTAACCCTTACAATATGGGCCCATTCATTCTAATGAATCTCATAGGCTATAATGGAGAATGGAAAAACATCCAAAATTTTTCTCCATCAATAGTGTACCATTCAGTGTGATATTAAAAATACATCTTACCCAACCCTAAATCAGACCCCAATTTTAAACCGAACATATGTGTGTCCTGAACTCTAACCCTAACCCTAACCCTTACCATATGGGCCCATTCATTCTAATGAATCTCATAGGCTATAATGGAGAATGGAAAAACATCCAAAATTCTTCCCCATCAAGAGTGTACCATTAAGTTTGATATTAAAAATACATCTTATCCAACCCTAAACCCAACCCCAATATTCACCCAAACATAAGTGTGCCCTGAACTCTAACCCTAACCCTTACCATATGGGCCCATTCATTCTAATGAATCTCATAGGCTATAATGGAGAATGGAAAAACATCCAAAATTTTTCCCCATCAAGAGTGTACCATTCAGTGTGATATTAAAAATACATCTTATCCAACCCTAAACCCAACCCCAATATTCACCCAAACATAAGTGTGCCCTGAACTCTAACCCTAACCCTAACCCTTACCATATGGGCCCATTCATTCTAATGAATCTCATAGGCTATAATGGAGAATGGAAAAACATGCAAAATTCTTCCCCATCAAGAGTGTACCATTCAGTGTGATATTAAAAATACATCTTATCCAACCCTAAACACAACCCCAATATTCACCCAAACATAACTGTGCCCTGAACTCTAACCCTAACCCTAACCCTTACCATATGGGCCCATTCACTCTAATGAATCTCATAGGCTATAATGGAGAATGGGAAAACATCCAAAATTCTTCCCCATCAAGAGTGTACCATTCAGTGTGATATTAAAAATACATCTTACCCAACCCTAAATCAGACCCCAATATTCACCCAAACATAAGTGTGTCCTGAACTCTAACCCTAACCCTTACCATATGGGCCCATTCATTCTAATGAATCTCATAGGCTATAATGGAGAATGGAAAAACATCCAAAATTCTTCCCCATCAAGAGTGTACCATTCAGTGTGATATTAAAAATACATCTTATCCAACCCTAAACCCAACCCCAATATTCACCCAAACATAAGTGTGCCCTGAACTCTAACCCTAACCCTAACCCTTACCATATGGGCCCATTCATTCTAATGAATCTCATAGGCTATAATGGAGAATGGAAAAACATCCAAAATTTTTCTCCATCAATAGTGTACCATTCAGTGTGATATTAAAAATACATCTTACCCAACCCTAAATCAGACCCCAATTTTAAACCGAACATATGTGTGTCCTGAACTCTAACCCTAACCCTAACCCTTACCCTATGGGCCCATTCATTCTAATGAATCTCATAGGCTATAATGGAGAATGGAAAAACATCCAAAATTTTTCCCCATCAAGAGTGTACCATTCAGTGTGATATTAAAAATACATCTTATCCAACCCTAAACCCAACCCCAATATTCACCCAAACATAAGTGTGCCCTGAACTCTAACCCTAACCCTAACCCTTACCATATGGGCCCATTCATTCTAATGAATCTCATAGGCTATAATGGAGAATGGAAAAACATCCAAAATTCTTCCCCATCAAGAGTGTACCATTAAGTGTGATATTAAAAATACATCTTATCCAACCCTAAACCCAACCCCAATATTCACCCAAACATAAGTGTGCCCTGAACTCTAACCCTAACCCTTACCATATGGGCCCATTCATTCTAATGAATCTCATAGGCTATAATGGAGAATGGAAAAACATCCAAAATTTTTCCCCATCAAGAGTGTACCATTCAGTGTGATATTAAAAATACATCTTATCCAACCCTAAACCCAACCCCAATATTCACCCAAATATAAGTGTGCCCTGAACTCTAACCCTAACCCTAACCCTTACCATATGGGCCCATTCATTCTAATGAATCTCATAGGCTATAATGGAGAATGGAAAAACATGCAAAATTCTTCCCCATCAAGAGTGTACCATTCAGTGTGATATTAAAAATACATCTTATCCAACCCTAAACACAACCCCAATATTCACCCAAACATAACTGTGCCCTGAACTCTAACCCTAACCCTAACCCTTACCATATGGGCCCATTCACTCTAATGAATCTCATAGGCTATAATGGAGAATGGAAAAACATCCAAAATTCTTCCCCATTAAGAGTGTACCATTCAGTGTGATATTAAAAATACATCTTACCCAACCCTAAATCAGACCCCAATATTCACCCAAACATAAGTGTGTCCTGAACTCTAACCCTAACCCTAACCCTTACCCTATGGGCCCATTCATTCTAATGAATCTCATAGGCTATAATGGAGAATGGAAAAACATCCAAAATTTTTCCCCATCAAGAGTGTACCATTCAGTGTGATATTAAAAATACATCTTATCCAACCCTAAACCCAACCCCAATATTCACCCAAACATAAGTGTGCCCTGAACTCTAACCCTAACCCTTACCATATGGGCCCATTCATTCTAATGAATCTCATAGGCTATAATGGAGAATGGAAAAACATCCAAAATTTTTCTCCATCAATAGTGTACCATTCAGTGTGATATTAAAAATACATCTTACCCAACCCTAAATCAGACCCCAATTTTAAACCGAACATATGTGTGTCCTGAACTCTAACCCTAACCCTAACCCTTACCATATGGGCCCATTCATTCTAATGAATCTCATAGGCTATAATGGAGAATGGAAAAACATCCAAAATTTTTCTCCATCAATAGTGTACCATTCAGTGTGATATTAAAAATACATCTTACCCAACCCTAAATCAGACCCCAATTTTAAACCGAACATATGTGTGTCCTGAACTCTAACCCTAACCCTAACCCTTACCATATGGGCCCATTCATTCTAATGAATGTCATAGGCTATAATGGAGAATGGAAAAACATCCAAAATTCTTCCCCATCAAGAGTGTACCATTCAGTGTGATATTAAAAATTCATCTTATCCAACCCTAAACCCAACCCCAATATTCACCCAAACATAAGTGTGCCCTGAACTCTAACCCTAACCCTAACCCTTACCATATGGGCCCATTCATTCTAATGAATCTCATAGGCTATAATGGAGAATGGAAAAACATCCAAAATTTTTCCCCATCAAGAGTGTACCATTCAGTGTGATATTAAAAATACATCTTATCCAACCCTAAACCCAACCCCAATATTCACCCAAACATAAGTGTGCCCTGAACTCTAACCCTAACCCTAACCCTTACCATATGGGCCCATTCATTCTAATGAATCTCATAGGCTATAATGGAGAATGGAAAAACATCCAAAATTCTTCCCCATCAAGAGTGTACCATTCAGTGTGATATTAAAAATACATCTTATCCAACCCTAAACACAACCCCAATATTCACCCAAACATAACTGTGCCCTGAACTCTAACCCTAACCCTAACCCTTACCATATGGGCCCATTCACTCTAATGAATCTCATAGGCTATAATGGAGAATGGAAAAACATCCAAAATTCTTCCCCATCAAGAGTGTACCATTCAGTGTGATATTAAAAATACATCTTACCCAACCCTAAATCAGACCCCAATATTCACCCAAACATAAGTGTGTCCTGAACTCTAACCCTAACCCTAACCCTTACCATATGGGCCCATTCATTCTAATGAATCTCATAGGCTATAATGGAGAATGGAAAAACATCCAAAATTTTTCCCCATCAAGAGTGTACCATTCAGTGTGATATTAAAAATACATCTTACCCAACCCTAAATCAGACCCCAATATTCACCCAAACATAAGTGTGTCCTGAACTCTAACCCTAACCCTAACCCTTACCATATGGGCCCATTCATTCTAATGAATCTCATAGGCTATAATGGAGAATGGAAAAACATCCAAAATTTTTCCCCATCAAGAGTGTACCATTCAGTGTGATATTAAAAATACATCTTATCCAACCCTAAACCCAACCCCAATATTCACCCAAACATAAGTGTGCCCTGAACTCTAACCCTAACCCTAACCCTTACCATATGGGCCCATTCATTCTAATGAATCTCATAGGCTATAATGGAGAATGGAAAAACATCCAAAATTTTTCCCCATCAAGAGTGTACCATTCAGTGTGATATTAAAAATACATCTTATCCAACCCTAAACCCAACCCCAATATTCACCCAAACATAAGTGTGCCCTGAACTCTAACCCTAACCCTAACCCTTACCATATGGGCCCATTCATTCTAATGAATCTCATAGGCTATAATGGAGAATGGAAAAACATCCAAAATTTTTCTCCATCAATAGTGTACCATTCAGTGTGATATTAAAAATACATCTTACCCAACCCTAAATCAGACCCCAATTTTAAACCGAACATATGTGTGTCCTGAACTCTAACCCTAACCCTAACCCTTACCCTATGGGCCCATTCATTCTAATGAATCTCATAGGCTATAATGGAGAATGGAAAAACATCCAAAATTTTTCCCCATCAAGAGTGTACCATTCAGTGTGATATTAAAAATACATCTTATCCAACCCTAAACCCAACCCCAATATTCACCCAAACATAAGTGTGCCCTGAACTCTAACCCTAACCCTAACCCTTACCATATGGGCCCATTCATTCTAATGAATCTCATAGGCTATAATGGAGAATGGAAAAACATCCAAAATTTTTCTCCATCAATAGTGTACCATTCAGTGTGATATTAAAAATACATCTTACCCAACCCTAAATCAGACCCCAATTTTAAACCGAACATATGTGTGTCCTGAACTCTAACCCTAACCCTAACCCTTACCATATGGGCCCATTCATTCTAATGAATCTCATAGGCTATAATGGAGAATGGAAAAACATCCAAAATTCTTCCCCATCAAGAGTGTACCATTAAGTGTGATATTAAAAATACATCTTATCCAACCCTAAACCCAACCCCAATATTCACCCAAACATAAGTGTGCCCTGAACCCTAACCCTAACCCTTACCATATGGGCCCATTCATTCTAATGAATCTCATAGGCTATAATGGAGAATGGAAAAACATCCAAAATTTTTCTCCATCAATAGTGTACCATTCAGTGTGATATTAAAAATACATCTTACCCAACCCTAAATCAGACCCCAATTTTAAACCGAACATATGTGTGTCCTGAACTCTAACCCTAACCCTAACCCTTACCCTATGGGCCCATTCATTCTAATGAATCTCATAGGCTATAATGGAGAATGGAAAAACATCCAAAATTATTCCCCATCAAGAGTGTACCATTCAGTGTGATATTAAAAATACATCTTATCCAACCCTAAACCCAACCCCAATATTCACCCAAACATAAGTGTGCCCTGAACTCTAACCCTAACCCTAACCCTTACCATATGGGCCCATTCATTCTAATGAATCTCATAGGCTATAATGGAGAATGGAAAAACATCCAAAATTCTTCCCCATCAAGAGTGTACCATTAAGTGTGATATTAAAAATACATCTTATCCAACCCTAAACCCAACCCCAATATTCACCCAAACATAAGTGTGCCCTGAACTCTAACCCTAACCCTTACCATATGGGCCCATTCATTCTAATGAATCTCATAGGCTATAATGGAGAATGGAAAAACATCCAAAATTTTTCTCCATCAATAGTGTACCATTCAGTGTGATATTAAAAATACATCTTACCCAACCCTAAATCAGACCCCAATTTTAAACCGAACATATGTGTGTCCTGAACTCTAACCCTAACCCTAACCCTTACCATATGGGCCCATTCATTCTAATGGATCTCATAGGCTATAATGGAGAATGGAAAAACATCCAAAATTTTTCTCCATCAATAGTGTACCATTCAGTGTGATATTAAAAATACATCTTACCCAACCCTAAATCAGACCCCAATTTTAAACCGAACATATGTGTGTCCTGAACTCTAACCCTAACCCTAACCCTTACCATATGGGCCCATTCATTCTAATGAATCTCATAGGCTATAATGGAGAATGGAAAAACATCCAAAATTCTTCCCCATCAAGAGTGTACCATTCAGTGTGATATTAAAAATTCATCTTATCCAACCCTAAACCCAACCCCAATATTCACCCAAACATAAGTGTGCCCTGAACTCTAACCCTAACCCTAACCCTTACCATATGGGCCCATTCATTCTAATGAATCTCATAGGCTATAATGGAGAATGGAAAAACATCCAAAATTTTTCCCCATCAAGAGTGTACCATTCAGTGTGATATTAAAAATACATCTTATCCAACCCTAAACCCAACCCCAATATTCACCCAAACATAAGTGTGCCCTGAACTCTAACCCTAACCCTAACCCTTACCATATGGGCCCATTCATTCTAATGAATCTCATAGGCTATAATGGAGAATGGAAAAACATCCAAAATTCTTCCCCATCAAGAGTGTACCATTCAGTGTGATATTAAAAATACATCTTATCCAACCCTAAACACAACCCCAATATTCACCCAAACATAACTGTGCCCTGAACTCTAACCCTAACCCTAACCCTTACCATATGGGCCCATTCACTCTAATGAATCTCATAGGCTATAATGGAGAATGGAAAAACATCCAAAATTCTTCCCCATCAAGAGTGTACCATTCAGTGTGATATTAAAAATACATCTTACCCAACCCTAAATCAGACCCCAATATTCACCCAAACATAAGTGTGTCCTGAACTCTAACCCTAACCCTAACCCTTACCATATGGGCCCATTCATTCTAATGAATCTCATAGGCTATAATGGAGAATGGAAAAACATCCAAAATTTTTCCCCATCAAGAGTGTACCATTCAGTGTGATATTAAAAATACATCTTATCCAACCCTAAACCCAACCCCAATATTCACCCAAACATAAGTGTGCCCTGAACTCTAACCCTAACCCTTACCATATGGGCCCATTCATTCTAATGAATCTCATAGGCTATAATGGAGAATGGAAAAACATCCAAAATTTTTCCCCATCAAGAGTGTACCATTCAGTGTGATATTAAAAATACATCTTATCCAACCCTAAACCCAACCCCAATATTCACCCAAACATAAGTGTGCCCTGAACTCTAACCCTAACCCTAACCCTTACCATATGGGCCCATTCATTCTAATGAATCTCATAGGCTATAATGGAGAATGGAAAAACATCCAAAATTTTTCTCCATCAATAGTGTACCATTCAGTGTGATATTAAAAATACATCTTACCCAACCCTAAATCAGACCCCAATTTTAAACCGAACATATGTGTGTCCTGAACTCTAACCCTAACCCTAACCCTTACCCTATGGGCCCATTCATTCTAATGAATCTCATAGGCTATAATGGAGAATGGAAAAACATCCAAAATTTTTCCCCATCAAGAGTGTACCATTCAGTGTGATATTAAAAATACATCTTATCCAACCCTAAACCCAACCCCAATATTCACCCAAACATAAGTGTGCCCTGAACTCTAACCCTAACCCTAACCCTTACCATATGGGCCCATTCATTCTAATGAATCTCATAGGCTATAATGGAGAATGGAAAAACATCCAAAATTTTTCTCCATCAATAGTGTACCATTCAGTGTGATATTAAAAATACATCTTACCCAACCCTAAATCAGACCCCAATTTTAAACCGAACATATGTGTGTCCTGAACTCTAACCCTAACCCTAACCCTTACCATATGGGCCCATTCATTCTAATGAATCTCATAGGCTATAATGGAGAATGGAAAAACATCCAAAATTCTTCCCCATCAAGAGTGTACCATTAAGTGTGATATTAAAAATACATCTTATCCAACCCTAAACCCAACCCCAATATTCACCCAAACATAAGTGTGCCCTGAACTCTAACCCTAACCCTTACCATATGGGCCCATTCATTCTAATGAATCTCATAGGCTATAATGGAGAATGGAAAAACATCCAAAATTTTTCCCCATCAAGAGTGTACCATTCAGTGTGATATTAAAAATACATCTTATCCAACCCTAAACCCAACCCCAATATTCACCCAAACATAAGTGTGCCCTGAACTCTAACCCTAACCCTAACCCTTACCATATGGGCCCATTCATTCTAATGAATCTCATAGGCTATAATGGAGAATGGAAAAACATGCAAAATTCTTCCCCATCAAGAGTGTACCATTCAGTGTGATATTAAAAATACATCTTATCCAACCCTAAACACAACCCCAATATTCACCCAAACATAACTGTGCCCTGAACTCTAACCCTAACCCTAACCCTTACCATATGGGCCCATTCACTCTAATGAATCTCATAGGCTATAATGGAGAATGGGAAAACATCCAAAATTCTTCCCCATCAAGAGTGTACCATTCAGTGTGATATTAAAAATACATCTTACCCAACCCTAAATCAGACCCCAATATTCACCCAAACATAAGTGTGTCCTGAACTCTAACCCTAACCCTTACCATATGGGCCCATTCATTCTAATGAATCTCATAGGCTATAATGGAGAATGGAAAAACATCCAAAATTCTTCCCCATCAAGAGTGTACCATTCAGTGTGATATTAAAAATACATCTTATCCAACCCTAAACCCAACCCCAATATTCACCCAAACATAAGTGTGCCCTGAACTCTAACCCTAACCCTAACCCTTACCATATGGGCCCATTCATTCTAATGAATCTCATAGGCTATAATGGAGAATGGAAAAACATCCAAAATTTTTCTCCATCAATAGTGTACCATTCAGTGTGATATTAAAAATACATCTTACCCAACCCTAAATCAGACCCCAATTTTAAACCGAACATATGTGTGTCCTGAACTCTAACCCTAACCCTAACCCTTACCCTATGGGCCCATTCATTCTAATGAATCTCATAGGCTATAATGGAGAATGGAAAAACATCCAAAATTTTTCCCCATCAAGAGTGTACCATTCAGTGTGATATTAAAAATACATCTTATCCAACCCTAAACCCAACCCCAATATTCACCCAAACATAAGTGTGCCCTGAACTCTAACCCTAACCCTAACCCTTACCATATGGGCCCATTCATTCTAATGAATCTCATAGGCTATAATGGAGAATGGAAAAACATCCAAAATTCTTCCCCATCAAGAGTGTACCATTAAGTGTGATATTAAAAATACATCTTATCCAACCCTAAACCCAACCCCAATATTCACCCAAACATAAGTGTGCCCTGAACTCTAACCCTAACCCTTACCATATGGGCCCATTCATTCTAATGAATCTCATAGGCTATAATGGAGAATGGAAAAACATCCAAAATTTTTCCCCATCAAGAGTGTACCATTCAGTGTGATATTAAAAATACATCTTATCCAACCCTAAACCCAACCCCAATATTCACCCAAACATAAGTGTGCCCTGAACTCTAACCCTAACCCTAACCCTTACCATATGGGCCCATTCATTCTAATGAATCTCATAGGCTATAATGGAGAATGGAAAAACATGCAAAATTCTTCCCCATCAAGAGTGTACCATTCAGTGTGATATTAAAAATACATCTTATCCAACCCTAAACACAACCCCAATATTCACCCAAACATAACTGTGCCCTGAACTCTAACCCTAACCCTAACCCTTACCATATGGGCCCATTCACTCTAATGAATCTCATAGGCTATAATGGAGAATGGAAAAACATCCAAAATTCTTCCCCATCAAGAGTGTACCATTCAGTGTGATATTAAAAATACATCTTACCCAACCCTAAATCAGACCCCAATATTCACCCAAACATAAGTGTGTCCTGAACTCTAACCCTAACCCTAACCCTTACCCTATGGGCCCATTCATTCTAATGAATCTCATAGGCTATAATGGAGAATGGAAAAACATCCAAAATTTTTCCCCATCAAGAGTGTACCATTCAGTGTGATATTAAAAATACATCTTATCCAACCATAAACCCAACCCCAATATTCACCCAAACATAAGTGTGCCCTGAACTCTAACCCTAACCCTTACCATATGGGCCCATTCATTCTAATGAATCTCATAGGCTATAATGGAGAATGGAAAAACATCCAAAATTTTTCTCCATCAATAGTGTACCATTCAGTGTGATATTAAAAATACATCTTACCCAACCCTAAATCAGACCCCAATTTTAAACCGAACATATGTGTGTCCTGAACTCTAACCCTAACCCTAACCCTTACCATATGGGCCCATTCATTCTAATGAATCTCATAGGCTATAATGGAGAATGGAAAAACATCCAAAATTTTTCTCCATCAATAGTGTACCATTCAGTGTGATATTAAAAATACATCTTACCCACCCTAAATCAGACCCCAATTTTAAACCGAACATATGTGTGTCCTGAACTCTAACCCTAACCCTAACCCTTACCATATGGGCCCATTCATTCTAATGAATGTCATAGGCTATAATGGAGAATGGAAAAACATCCAAAATTCTTCCCCATCAAGAGTGTACCATTCAGTGTGATATTAAAAATTCATCTTATCCAACCCTAAACCCAACCCCAATATTCACCCAAACATAAGTGTGCCCTGAACTCTAACCCTAACCCTAACCCTTACCATATGGGCCCATTCATTCTAATGAATCTCATAGGCTATAATGGAGAATGGAAAAACATCCAAAATTTTTCCCCATCAAGAGTGTACCATTCAGTGTGATATTAAAAATACATCTTATCCAACCCTAAACCCAACCCCAATATTCACCAAAACATAAGTGTGCCCTGAACTCTAACCCTAACCCTAACCCTTACCATATGGGCCCATTCATTCTAATGAATCTCATAGGCTATAATGGAGAATGGAAAAACATCCAAAATTCTTCCCCATCAAGAGTGTACCATTCAGTGTGATATTAAAAATACATCTTATCCAACCCTAAACACAACCCCAATATTCACCCAAACATAACTGTGCCCTGAACTCTAACCCTAACCCTAACCCTTACCATATGGGCCCATTCACTCTAATGAATCTCATAGGCTATAATGGAGAATGGAAAAACATCCAAAATTCTTCCCCATCAAGAGTGTACCATTCAGTGTGATATTAAAAATACATCTTACCCAACCCTAAATCAGACCCCAATATTCACCCAAACATAAGTGTGTCCTGAACTCTAACCCTAACCCTAACCCTTACCATATGGGCCCATTCATTCTAATGAATCTCATAGGCTATAATGGAGAATGGAAAAACATCCAAAATTTTTCCCCATCAAGAGTGTACCATTCAGTGTGATATTAAAAATACATCTTACCCAACCCTAAATCAGACCCCAATATTCACCCAAACATAAGTGTGTCCTGAACTCTAACCCTAACCCTAACCCTTACCATATGGGCCCATTCATTCTAATGAATCTCATAGGCTATAATGGAGAATGGAAAAACATCCAAAATTTTTCCCCATCAAGAGTGTACCATTCAGTGTGATATTAAAAATACATCTTATCCAACCCTAAACCCAACCCCAATATTCACCCAAACATAAGTGTGCCCTGAACTCTAACCCTAACCCTAACCCTTACCATATGGGCCCATTCATTCTAATGAATCTCATAGGCTATAATGGAGAATGGAAAAACATCCAAAATTTTTCCCCATCAAGAGTGTACCATTCAGTGTGATATTAAAAATACATCTTATCCAACCCTAAACCCAACCCCAATATTCACCCAAACATAAGTGTGCCCTGAACTCTAACCCTAACCCTAACCCTTACCATATGGGCCCATTCATTCTAATGAATCTCATAGGCTATAATGGAGAATGGAAAAACATCCAAAATTTTTCTCCATCAATAGTGTACCATTCAGTGTGATATTAAAAATACATCTTACCCAACCCTAAATCAGACCCCAATTTTAAACCGAACATATGTGTGTCCTGAACTCTAACCCTAACCCTAACCCTTACCCTATGGGCCCATTCATTCTAATGAATCTCATAGGCTATAATGGAGAATGGAAAAACATCCAAAATTTTTCCCCATCAAGAGTGTACCATTCAGTGTGATATTAAAAATACATCTTATCCAACCCTAAACCCAACCCCAATATTCACCCAAACATAAGTGTGCCCTGAACTCTAACCCTAACCCTAACCCTTACCATATGGGCCCATTCATTCTAATGAATCTCATAGGCTATAATGGAGAATGGAAAAACATCCAAAATTTTTCTCCATCAATAGTGTACCATTCAGTGTGATATTAAAAATACATCTTACCCAACCCTAAATCAGACCCCAATTTTAAACCGAACATATGTGTGTCCTGAACTCTAACCCTAACCCTAACCCTTACCATATGGGCCCATTCATTCTAATGAATCTCATAGGCTATAATGGAGAATGGAAAAACATCCAAAATTCTTCCCCATCAAGAGTGTACCATTAAGTGTGATATTAAAAATACATCTTATCCAACCCTAAACCCAACCCCAATATTCACCCAAACATAAGTGTGCCCTGAACCCTAACCCTAACCCTTACCATATGGGCCCATTCATTCTAATGAATCTCATAGGCTATAATGGAGAATGGAAAAACATCCAAAATTTTTCTCCATCAATAGTGTACCATTCAGTGTGATATTAAAAATACATCTTACCCAACCCTAAATCAGACCCCAATTTTAAACCGAACATATGTGTGTCCTGAACTCTAACCCTAACCCTAACCCTTACCCTATGGGCCCATTCATTCTAATGAATCTCATAGGCTATAATGGAGAATGGAAAAACATCCAAAATTTTTCCCCATCAAGAGTGTACCATTCAGTGTGATATTAAAAATACATCTTATCCAACCCTAAACCCAACCCCAATATTCACCCAAACATAAGTGTGCCCTGAACTCTAACCCTAACCCTAACCCTTACCATATGGGCCCATTCATTCTAATGAATCTCATAGGCTATAATGGAGAATGGAAAAACATCCAAAATTCTTCCCCATCAAGAGTGTACCATTAAGTGTGATATTAAAAATACATCTTATCCAACCCTAAACCCAACCCCAATATTCACCCAAACATAAGTGTGCCCTGAACTCTAACCCTAACCCTTACCATATGGGCCCATTCATTCTAATGAATCTCATAGGCTATAATGGAGAATGGAAAAACATCCAAAATTTTTCCCCATCAAGAGTGTACCATTCAGTGTGATATTAAAAATACATCTTATCCAACCCTAAACCCAACCCCAATATTCACCCAAACATAAGTGTGCCCTGAACTCTAACCCTAACCCTAACCCTTACCATATGGGCCCATTCATTCTAATGAATCTCATAGGCTATAATGGAGAATGGAAAAACATGCAAAATTCTTCCCCATCAAGAGTGTACCATTCAGTGTGATATTAAAAATACATCTTATCCAACCCTAAACACAACCCCAATATTCACCCAAACATAACTGTGCCCTGAACTCTAACCCTAACCCTAACCCTTACCATATGGGCCCATTCACTCTAATGAATCTCATAGGCTATAATGGAGAATGGAAAAACATCCAAAATTCTTCCCCATCAAGAGTGTACCATTCAGTGTGATATTAAAAATACATCTTACCCAACCCTAAATCAGACCCCAATATTCACCCAAACATAAGTGTGTCCTGAACTCTAACCCTAACCCTAACCCTTACCCTATGGGCCCATTCATTCTAATGAATCTCATAGGCTATAATGGAGAATGGAAAAACATCCAAAATTTTTCCCCATCAAGAGTGTACCATTCAGTGTGATATTAAAAATACATCTTATCCAACCCTAAACCCAACCCCAATATTCACCCAAACATAAGTGTGCCCTGAACTCTAACCCTAACCCTTACCATATGGGCCCATTCATTCTAATGAATCTCATAGGCTATAATGGAGAATGGAAAAACATCCAAAATTTTTCTCCATCAATAGTGTACCATTCAGTGTGATATTAAAAATACATCTTACCCAACCCTAAATCAGACCCCAATTTTAAACCGAACATATGTGTGTCCTGAACTCTAACCCTAACCCTAACCCTTACCATATGGGCCCATTCATTCTAATGAATCTCATAGGCTATAATGGAGAATGGAAAAACATCCAAAATTTTTCTCCATCAATAGTGTACCATTCAGTGTGATATTAAAAATACATCTTACCCAACCCTAAATCAGACCCCAATTTTAAACCGAACATATGTGTGTCCTGAACTCTAACCCTAACCCTAACCCTTACCATATGGGCCCATTCATTCTAATGAATCTCATAGGCTATAATGGAGAATGGAAAAACATCCAAAATTCTTCCCCATCAAGAGTGTACCATTCAGTGTGATATTAAAAATTCATCTTATCCAACCCTAAACCCAACCCCAATATTCACCCAAACATAAGTGTGCCCTGAACTCTAACCCTAACCCTAACCCTTACCCTATGGGCCCATTCATTCTAATGAATCTCATAGGCTATAATGGAGAATGGAAAAACATCCAAAATTTTTCCCCATCAAGAGTGTACCATTCAGTGTGATATTAAAAATACATCTTATCCAACCCTAAACCCAACCCCAATATTCACCCAAACATAAGTGTGCCCTGAACTCTAACCCTAACCCTAACCCTTACCATATGGGCCCATTCATTCTAATGAATCTCATAGGCTATAATGGAGAATGGAAAAACATCCAAAATTTTTCTCCATCAATAGTGTACCATTCAGTGTGATATTAAAAATACATCTTACCCATCCCTAAATCAGACCCCAATTTTAAACCGAACATATGTGTGTCCTGAACTCTAACCCTAACCCTAACCCTTACCATATGGGCCCATTCATTCTAATGAATCTCATAGGCTATAATGGAGAATGGAAAAACATCCAAAATTCTTCCCCATCAAGAGTGTACCATTAAGTGTGATATTAAAAATACATCTTATCCAACCCTAAACCCAACCCCAATATTCACCCAAACATAAGTGTGCCCTGAACTCTAACCCTAACCCTTACCATATGGGCGCATTCATTCCAATGAATCTCATAGGCTATAATGGAGAATGGAAAAACATCCAAAATTTTTCCCCATCAAGAGTGTACCATTCAGTGTGATATTAAAAATACATCTTATCCAACCCTAAACCCAACCCCAATATTCACCCAAACATAAGTGTGCCCTGAACTCTAACCCTAACCCTAACCCTTACCATATGGGCCCATTCATTCTAATGAATCTCATAGGCTATAATGGAGAATGGAAAAACATGCAAAATTCTTCCCCATCAAGAGTGTACCATTCAGTGTGATATTAAAAATACATCTTATCCAACCCTAAACCCAACCCCAATATTCACCCAAACATAAGTGTGCCCTGAACTCTAACCCTAACCCTAACCCTTACCATATGAGCCCATTCATTCTAATGAATCTCATAGGCTATAATGGAGAATGGAAAAACATCCAAAATTTTTCCCCATCAAGAGTGTACCATTCAGTGTGATATTAAAAAATACATCTTATCCAACCCTAAACCCAACCCCAATATTCACCCAAACATAAGTGTGCCCTGAACTCTAACCCTAACCCTAACCCTTACCATATGGGCCCATTCATTCTAATGAATCTCATAGGCTATAATGGAGAATGGAAAAACATCCAAAATTTTTCTCCATCAATAGTGTACCATTCAGTGTGATATTAAAAATACATCTTACCCAACCCTAAATCAGACCCCAATTTTAAACCGAACATATGTGTGTCCTGAACTCTAACCCTAACCCTAACCCTTACCCTATGGGCCCATTCATTCTAATGAATCTCATAGGCTATAATGGAGAATGGAAAAACATCCAAAATTTTTCCCCATCAAGAGTGTACCATTCAGTGTGATATTAAAAATACATCTTATCCAACCCTAAACCCAACCCCAATATTCACCCAAACATAAGTGTGCCCTGAACTCTAACCCTAACCCTAACCCTTACCATATGGGCCCATTCATTCTAATGAATCTCATAGGCTATAATGGAGAATGGAAAAAACATCCAAAATTCTTCCCCATCAAGAGTGTACCATTAAGTGTGATATTAAAAATACATCTTATCCAACCCTAAACCCAACCCCAATATTCACCCAAACATAAGTGTGCCCTGAACTCTAACCCTAACCCTTACCATATGGGCCCATTCATTCCAATGAATCTCATAGGCTATAATGGAGAATGGAAAAACATCCAAAATTTTTCCCCATCAAGAGTGTACCATTCAGTGTGATATTAAAAATACATCTTATCCAACCCTAAACCCAACCCCAATATTCACCCAAACATAAGTGTGCCCTGAACTCTAACCCTAACCCTAACCCTTACCATATGGGCCCATTCATTCTAATGAATCTCATAGGCTATAATGGAGAATGGAAAAACATGCAAAATTCTTCCCCATCAAGAGTGTACCATTCAGTGTGATATTAAAAATACATCTTATCCAACCCTAAACACAACCCCAATATTCACCCAAACATAACTGTGCCCTGAACTCTAACCCTAACCCTAACCCTTACCATATGGGCCCATTCACTCTAATGAATCTCATAGGCTATAATGGAGAATGGAAAAACATCCAAAATTCTTCCCCATCAAGAGTGTACCATTCAGTGTGATATTAAAAATACATCTTACCCAACCCTAAATCAGACCCCAATATTCACCCAAACATAAGTGTGTCCTGAACTCTAACCCTAACCCTAACCCTTACCATATGGGCCCATTCATTCTAATGAATCTCATAGGCTATAATGGAGAATGGAAAAACATCCAAAATTCTTCCCCATCAAGAGTGTACCATTCAGTGTGATATTTAAAATACATCTTATCCAACCCTAAACCCAACACCAATATTCACCCAAACATAAGTGTGCCCTGAACTCTAACCCTAACCCTAACCCTTACCATATGGGCCCATTCATTCTAATGAATCTCATAGGCTATAATGGAGAATGGAAAAACATCCAAAATTTTTCTCCATCAATAGTGTACCATTCAGTGTGATATTAAAAATACATCTTACCCAACCCTAAATCAGACCCCAATTTTAAACCGAACATATGTGTGTCCTGAACTCTAACCCTAACCCTAACCCTTACCCTATGGGCCCATTCATTCTAATGAATCTCATAGGCTATAATGGAGAATGGAAAAACATCCAAAATTTTTCCCCATCAAGAGTGTACCATTCAGTGTGATATTAAAAATACATCTTATCCAACCCTAAACCCAACCCCAATATTCACCCAAACATAAGTGTGCCCTGAACTCTAACCCTAACCCTAACCCTTACCATATGGGCCCATTCATTCTAATGAATCTCATAGGCTATAATGGAGAATGGAAAAACATGCAAAATTCTTCCCCATCAAGAGTGTACCATTCAGTGTGATATTAAAAATACATCTTATCCAACCCTAAACCCAACCCCAATATTCACCCAAACATAAGTGTGCCCTGAACTCTAACCCTAACCCTAACCCTTACCATATGAGCCCATTCATTCTAATGAATCTCATAGGCTATAATGGAGAATGGAAAAACATCCAAAATTTTTCCCCATCAAGAGTGTACCATTCAGTGTGATATTAAAAATACATCTTATCCAACCCTAAACCCAACCCCAATATTCACCCAAACATAAGTGTGCCCTGAACTCTAACCCTAACCCTAACCCTTACCATATGGGCCCATTCATTCTAATGAATCTCATAGGCTATAATGGAGAATGGAAAAACATCCAAAATTTTTCTCCATCAATAGTGTACCATTCAGTGTGATATTAAAAATACATCTTACCCAACCCTAAATCAGACCCCAATTTTAAACCGAACATATGTGTGTCCTGAACTCTAACCCTAACCCTAACCCTTACCCTATGGGCCCATTCATTCTAATGAATCTCATAGGCTATAATGGAGAATGGAAAAACATCCAAAATTTTTCCCCATCAAGAGTGTACCATTCAGTGTGATATTAAAAATACATCTTATCCAACCCTAAACCCAACCCCAATATTCACCCAAACATAAGTGTGCCCTGAAATCTAACCCTAACCCTAACCCTTACCCTATGGGCCCATTCATTCTAATGAATCTCATAGGCTATAATGGAGAATGGAAAAACATCCAAAATTTTTCCCCATCAAGAGTGTACCATTCAGTGTGATATTAAAAATACATCTTATCCAACCCTAAACCCAACCCCAATATTCACCCAAACATAAGTGTGCCCTGAACTCTAACCCTAACCCTAACCCTTACCATATCGGCCCATTCATTCTAATGAATCTCATAGGCTATAATGGAGAATGGAAAAACATCCAAAATTTTTCTCCATCAATAGTGTACCATTCAGTGTGATATTAAAAATACATCTTACCCAACCCTAAATCAGATCCCAATTTTAAACCGAACATATGTGTGTCCTGAACTCTAACCCTAACCCTAACCCTTACCATATGGGCCCATTCATTCTAATGAATCTCATAGGCTATAATGGAGAATGGAAAAACATCCAAAATTCTTCCCCATCAAGAGTGTACCATTAAGTGTGATATTAAAAATACATCTTATCCAACCCTAAACCCAACCCCAATATTCACCCAAACATAAGTGTGCCCTGAACTCTAACCCTAACCCTTACCATATGGGCCCATTCATTCTAATGAATCTCATAGGCTATAATGGAGAATGGAAAAACATCCAAAATTTTTCCCCATCAAGAGTGTACCATTCAGTGTGATATTAAAAATACATCTTATCCAACCCTAAACCCAACCCCAATATTCACCCAAACATAAGTGTGCCCTGAACTCTAACCCTAACCCTAACCCTTACTATATGGGCCCATTCATTCTAATGAATCTCATAGGCTATAATGGAGAATGGAAAAACATGCAAAATTCTTCCCCATCAAGAGTGTACCATTCAGTGTGATATTAAAAATACATCTTATCCAACCCTAAACACAACCCCAATATTCACCCAAACATAACTGTGCCCTGAACTCTAACCCTAATCCTAACCCTTACCATATGGGCCCATTCACTCTAATGAATCTCATAGGCTATAATGGAGAATGGAAAAACATCCAAAATTCTTCCCCATCAAGAGTGTACCATTCAGTGTGATATTAAAAATACATCTTACCCAACCCTAAATCAGACCCCAATATTCACCCAAACATAAGTGTGTCCTGAACTCTAACCCTAACCCTAACCCTTACCATATGGGCCCATTCATTCTAATGAATCTCATAGGCTATAATGGAGAATGGAAAAACATCCAAAATTTTTCCCCATCAAGAGTGTACCATTCAGTGAGATATTAAAAATACATCTTATCCAACCCTAAACCCAACCCCAATATTCACCCAAACATAAGTGTGCCCTGAACTCTAACCCTAACCCTAACCCTTACCATATGGGCCCATTCATTCTAATGAATCTCATAGGCTATAATGGAGAATGGAAAAACATCCAAAATTTTTCCCCATCAAGAGTGTACCATTCAGTGTGATATTAAAAATACATCTTATCCAACCCTAAACCCAACCCCAATATTCACCCAAACATAAGTGTGCCCTGAACTCTAACCCTAACCCTAACCCTTACCATATGGGCCCATTCATTCTAATGAATCTCATAGGCTATAATGGAGAATGGAAAAACATCCAAAATTTTTCTCCATCAATAGTGTACCATTCAGTGTGATATTAAAAATACATCTTACCCAACCCTAAATCAGACCCCAATTTTAAACCGAACATATGTGTGTCCTGAACTCTAACCCTAACCCTAACCCTTACCCTATGGGCCCATTCATTCTAATGAATCTCATAGGCTATAATGGAGAATGGAAAAACATCCAAAATTTTTCCCCATCAAGAGTGTACCATTCAGTGTGATATTAAAAATACATCTTATCCAACCCTAAACCCAACCCCAATATTCACCCAAACATAAGTGTGCCCTGAACTCTAACCCTAACCCTAACCCTTACCATATGGGCCCATTCATTCTAATGAATCTCATAGGCTATAATGGAGAATGGAAAAACATCCAAAATTTTTCTCCATCAATAGTGTACCATTCAGTGTGATATTAAAAATACATCTTACCCAACCCTAAATCAGACCCCAATTTTAAACCGAACATATGTGTGTCCTGAACTCTAACCCTAACCCTAACCCTTACCATATGGGCCCATTCATTCTAATGAATCTCATAGGCTATAATGGAGAATGGAAAAACATCCAAAATTCTTCCCCATCAAGAGTGTACCATTCAGTGTGATATTAAAAATTCATCTTATCCAACCCTAAACCCAACCCCAATATTCACCCAAACATAAGTGTGCCCTGAACTCTAACCCTAACCCTAACCCTTACCCTATGGGCCCATTCATTCTAATGAATCTCATAGGCTATAATGGAGAATGGAAAAACATCCAAAATTTTTCCCCATCAAGAGTGTACCATTCAGTGTGATATTAAAAATACATCTTATCCAACCCTAAACCCAACCCCAATATTCACCCAAACATAAGTGTGCCCTGAACTCTAACCCTAACCCTAACCCTTACCATATGGGCCCATTCATTCTAATGAATCTCATAGGCTATAATGGAGAATGGAAAAACATCCAAAATTTTTCTCCATCAATAGTGTACCATTCAGTGTGATATTAAAAATACATCTTACCCATCCCTAAATCAGACCCCAATTTTAAACCGAACATATGTGTGTCCTGAACTCTAACCCTAACCCTAACCCTTACCATATGGGCCCATTCATTCTAATGAATCTCATAGGCTATAATGGAGAATGGAAAAACATCCAAAATTCTTCCCCATCAAGAGTGTACCATTAAGTGTGATATTAAAAATACATCTTATCCAACCCTAAACCCAACCCCAATATTCACCCAAACATAAGTGTGCCCTGAACTCTAACCCTAACCCTTACCATATGGGCGCATTCATTCCAATGAATCTCATAGGCTATAATGGAGAATGGAAAAACATCCAAAATTTTTCCCCATCAAGAGTGTACCATTCAGTGTGATATTAAAAATACATCTTATCCAACCCTAAACCCAACCCCAATATTCACCCAAACATAAGTGTGCCCTGAACTCTAACCCTAACCCTAACCCTTACCATATGGGCCCATTCATTCTAATGAATCTCATAGGCTATAATGGAGAATGGAAAAACATGCAAAATTCTTCCCCATCAAGAGTGTACCATTCAGTGTGATATTAAAAATACATCTTATCCAACCCTAAACACAACCCCAATATTCACCCAAACATAACTGTGCCCTGAACTCTAACCCTAACCCTAACCCTTACCATATGGGCCCATTCACTCTAATGAATCTCATAGGCTATAATGGAGAATGGAAAAACATCCAAAATTCTTCCCCATCAAGAGTGTACCATTCAGTGTGATATTAAAAATACATCTTACCCAACCCTAAATCAGACCCCAATATTCACCCAAACATAAGTGTGTCCTGAACTCTAACCCTAACCCTAACCCTTACCATATGGGCCCATTCATTCTAATGAATCTCATAGGCTATAATGGAGAATGGAAAAACATCCAAAATTCTTCCCCATCAAGAGTGTACCATTCAGTGTGATATTTAAAATACATCTTATCCAACCCTAAACCCAACACCAATATTCACCCAAACATAAGTGTGCCCTGAACTCTAACCCTAACCCTAACCCTTACCATATGGGCCCATTCATTCTAATGAATCTCATAGGCTATAATGGAGAATGGAAAAACATCCAAAATTTTTCTCCATCAATAGTGTACCATTCAGTGTGATATTAAAAATACATCTTACCCAACCCTAAATCAGACCCCAATTTTAAACCGAACATATGTGTGTCCTGAACTCTAACCCTAACCCTAACCCTTACCCTATGGGCCCATTCATTCTAATGAATCTCATAGGCTATAATGGAGAATGGAAAAACATCCAAAATTTTTCCCCATCAAGAGTGTACCATTCAGTGTGATATTAAAAATACATCTTATCCAACCCTAAACCCAACCCCAATATTCACCCAAACATAAGTGTGCCCTGAACTCTAACCCTAACCCTAACCCTTACCATATGGGCCCATTCATTCTAATGAATCTCATAGGCTATAATGGAGAATGGAAAAACATGCAAAATTCTTCCCCATCAAGAGTGTACCATTCAGTGTGATATTAAAAATACATCTTATCCAACCCTAAACCCAACCCCAATATTCACCCAAACATAAGTGTGCCCTGAACTCTAACCCTAACCCTAACCCTTACCATATGAGCCCATTCATTCTAATGAATCTCATAGGCTATAATGGAGAATGGAAAAACATCCAAAATTTTTCCCCATCAAGAGTGTACCATTCAGTGTGATATTAAAAATACATCTTATCCAACCCTAAACCCAACCCCAATATTCACCCAAACATAAGTGTGCCCTGAACTCTAACCCTAACCCTAACCCTTACCATATGGGCCCATTCATTCTAATGAATCTCATAGGCTATAATGGAGAATGGAAAAACATCCAAAATTTTTCTCCATCAATAGTGTACCATTCAGTGTGATATTAAAAATACATCTTACCCAACCCTAAATCAGACCCCAATTTTAAACCGAACATATGTGTGTCCTGAACTCTAACCCTAACCCTAACCCTTACCCTATGGGCCCATTCATTCTAATGAATCTCATAGGCTATAATGGAGAATGGAAAAACATCCAAAATTTTTCCCCATCAAGAGTGTACCATTCAGTGTGATATTAAAAATACATCTTATCCAACCCTAAACCCAACCCCAATATTCACCCAAACATAAGTGTGCCCTGAACTCTAACCCTAACCCTAACCCTTACCATATGGGCCCATTCATTCTAATGAATCTCATAGGCTATAATGGAGAATGGAAAAACATCCAAAATTCTTCCCCATCAAGAGTGTACCATTAAGTGTGATATTAAAAATACATCTTATCCAACCCTAAACCCAACCCCAATATTCACCCAAACATAAGTGTGCCCTGAACTCTAACCCTAACCCTTACCATATGGGCCCATTCATTCCAATGAATCTCATAGGCTATAATGGAGAATGGAAAAACATCCAAAATTTTTCCCCATCAAGAGTGTACCATTCAGTGTGATATTAAAAATACATCTTATCCAACCCTAAACCCAACCCCAATATTCACCCAAACATAAGTGTGCCCTGAACTCTAACCCTAACCCTAACCCTTACCATATGGGCCCATTCATTCTAATGAATCTCATAGGCTATAATGGAGAATGGAAAAACATGCAAAATTCTTCCCCATCAAGAGTGT